>NC_056726.1:1659861675-1659974175 GCF_019279795.1 Protopterus annectens
TGTCCCTCCAGCATGTCCTATTTATTTCAGTGCTGAAGTTCAAGTCTCTCAAGCACGTAGCTCGATGGGATTTGGATTTTCTGAGGTGCAGCATGTCCATTAATTCCGTGTTGGACATGGCTTTATACATGAGGCACAGATCGGCTCTGAGCAGGTGGTATGCCACTGAGTAGAGCTGGAGTTTCTTTAACCGGGCAGCATATGGCATCTGTTTGAGCCCTTTGATCCTCTTGGTGAGGTACTTTTGGGGTCTTTCCAGTTGCTGTAGGTGTCTGATAAGGTACATCCCAAAAGGGGCATTGTACTCAACTATGGGCCTGATGAGGCATGAGTAAAGAGGCACGATGACCTCCCCTGATCTAGATGTGAATCCCTTCATGATTAGGTGGGCTATATAAAATGTTTTTCTAACCACTTTGGCCACGTGGTTGTCAAATGAGAAATTGCTATCAACTTGGGTCCCCAGGTCCCTAATTACTTCTTCTGTACTTAATGGATTACCATCTATGTGGTAATTTGTGGGCACTTTGTTTTTGCCAAAGGGGATAACTATACACTTTTTGGCGTTTAGCTTGAGGCCATGGCTCTGGCACCAGTTGTCTGTTTCTATGAGGCCCTTTTGGAGGATGCTTGTGTCGGCTGGAGTGTCGATTATGGCGCCCAGTTTGCAGTCATCTGCAAACTTGGTCAGCCACAGTCCTTCCGTGTTGGCCTGTACCTCCGAGAAATATATACCGAACAAGAGAGGTCCCAGGACTGAGCCTTGTGGGATGCCACTTGTAACTGGTTTGGAGTCTGACATGGCTCCAGCAATTCTAACCATGTGGGTTCTGTCCTTGAGCCAGTTTGCAACCCATCTAGTGACATAGGGGTTTATATTTAAGCTGGTGAGCTTATCTATAATGCCCGAGTGGAGTATTGTATGGAAGGCTTTTGCGAGGTCCAGGTAGGCTGTGTGGACCACCTTCCCCTCATCAATGGCCTTAGTGACTGTTTCAAAGAAATCAACCAGGTTTAAGAGGCAGGATCTGCCCTTAACAAAGCCAAACTGGGTAGGATCCAGTGTCTGTAGGTCCCCAATATCTTTATTTATGAGGTCCATGATGATCCTTTCCATAGCTTTGCAGACCAAGCTAGTCAGGCTTATGGGGCGATAGTTTCCAGGATCCGTTGAGGCACCACCTTTGTGGAGAGGGACCACTGTTGCTGTACGCCACTCTTTGGGTACATATCCTGTAGTAAGGCTGAGATTGAACAGTAGTTTTATGTTTGGGTTAAGCTCTTCTTGGAGTTTATGTAGGACGCAGCCCGGGACACCGTCTGGTCCCATTGATGCTGTGTTATTTGCTTTGGAGAGGGCAGCTCTTACCTGAGCATCTGAGATGTCAGGGGGGCAGCACTCTGCTGGGATAGATATTTGCCCTTTTGGTGGGGAGGGGGGGGTATTTGCGCTGAACCTGTCAGCTAGGATGTTGGCAATGTCTGTGGGTTCGGTGTATTTTTGTCATTTTGGACTAATTCTGAGCATATCTGGGAATTCCCACCCAGGTTCCTAACTTAACTAAAGAAAGCCTTGTGATTATCCTTAGTGTCCTGTGCAATTTTTCTCTCGAAGCTGGCCTTAGATGATTTTATGAGTGCCCGTAGTTTTTTGCTAATACTGATCAGAGATGCCTTCCCTTTTGGGGATTTTGCTCTATCATGTAGTAGCTTCCTCCTTCTGTTGTATAGTTTGTTTATGGCTGGGGTCCACCAGACAGGACTTCTGCCTTTGGAGGATTGGGACTTGGTTTTATTTGGGATTGCATGATCCATGCATTCCTGAAGGTGTTCATAGAATATATATATATATATATATATATATATATATATATATATATATATATATATATATATATATATGTGTGTGTGTGTGTGTGTGTGTGTGTGTATGTCTGTGAGGGGCTGTGAAATGTGTGTGTGTGAGTTACCTTTATGTGTGTGATTATATGATCTCGGAGTTAGTATATATAAGTTGAAGAGGTGTGGGGGGCACAGGGGGGCTTGCCCCCTGCTTGTCTGTAGTGCAGGATTGTTTGTTTGATTGTGGGGGATGATTGTGTGTATGTGTATGTGTGTGGTGTATTTGCACTGTAGGTTTGCGATTTTAAATTTCGCGGTTATGGGGTTTTGGTATTTAAAGGTTTCGCTATAGAATTTCGAAAAACTGAAATTCGGGATTTCAGTAGTTCGGGATTCTATAGTGAACCTAAATATATATATATATATATATATATATATATATATATATATATATATATATATATATATATATACATATGTGGCCTTTTGTAGCATCCTACCTTAACCGATGCACTTGTCACCACTTGGCTTCCAGATACTGGCAAAAACTTTATCCATCCCCACAGTGCCATTTTTAGACTTTACCAAATTTTTAGCCTTCTAATATAACAAAATCACTCGCGACTACCTAAAGGTACAGTTGCTTAATGGTAGGATTCTAAATAAAAAAAAAATAAAACTGCACTTCCTGGAGGCACTCCTCACCCTGGAGAATGCAGACATATGTGCAGTCATGGAAACGTGGTTCAGAACCATAGAAAGCACCCCAGCAATCAAAGGCTACAATGCTCTTCACACATATTGATACTTCAGTTCAGGATAAAACAAAGGGAGGAGGTGTCTCAGTGTTCATAAAGGACAAGTACACTGCTAGACTGGTACAACAACATGACTTGCTTGAGCTACTCTATGCCCAACTAACCATAGATTTGACCACCTGTCATATCCTAGCTAGTTACAGATCAGCTAACATGTTTCTGCAAAACCACACCTCCTACCTGACCCTACTGTAATCTATTGACCTTCAGCCCAATGCTATATGGCCAACTTCAACTCTCCCTTCATAAACTGAGAGACTTATACGACTCATAATTTACTTGCTCAGAGGTTTTTGAACTCCATCAGTACAAACAACCTGGAGCAACTAGAGGTACAAATATCCTAGACCTAGTACTCACAAACACAGAGGAGATGCTTTCTCTCTCTCTCTCTATTGTGCATTAACTCCTCCCTGGAAAGATCTGACCAGAAAATGATCTCCTTTAGTTTTAAAACTAACCTAGGACCCCCATCAAATTTTAAACCTGTTAAGAACTTTGCTAAGGCAAATTACCTCAAACCAAGTAACAGCTTATTAATCTTCTAAGCCACTCTTAACCCAGATGACACTGAGGCCTACTCTGAGCTGTAAACAAAAGCACTGCACAACCACATTCATAGCTGCACAGAGCAGGCAGTACTTGCCCAAGTCAAACCTATGATTACTGGCAAAAATAAGCCAAGCTGATAGACCCCTAGTATAAATAGGCTATTCAACAAAAGTGAAAAAATAAATCTTCTAAAAAGCCAAGAAAGAACAGATAAAACAGTGCAAAAGGGCACTCACCAGTCTAAACAAACAAATCTGCCAAAGCAAACTATGAGGCAAAGATAGCCTCCCAGATGAAAGATAACTATAAGGCTTTTTTTTTTAATTATGTTCATAACCTCAGGGGAAACAGCAATGTGCCGACTTAATCATGAACAGCGACACTATAGCCTGAAACTATATCAAACTTGCTGACTGACAAGTTCAGTTCAAGCAACTCCCCCCATCACGTCTTACCACACCCAAAGAAATACCTGCAACCATCCTCCTACTGGTCATTATGAGGGAAACGGTCCTTACTGCATTTGCTAAAGCCAAAAACACAGCCTCCATGGATCCCAACAACATTTCAGAATGCTTATTAAATAGCTTAAAACAGAATCCATCAGGGTCACTAGAAGTTCTCTTTAACCACAGCCTCCAGACAGGCTTTGTCCCAGAAGAATGGAGGTCTGCAACAGTCATCCCTCTACACAAGGGAGGCCCATAAACTGATCCAGGGAACTAGAGACCTATAGGCCTGGCTAGCCTTGTCTGCAAGGCCATGGAAATAATTATCATAGACCTTATCAGTAATGACATAGCAATACTCAAAAACCTGGACATGACCCAATTTGATTTGTCAAAGGTAGGTCTTGCCTGCTCAGTCTGGTAGACTTCCTCAAGAAAGTCACCAGGGCCATGGATGCAGGTAAAACAGTACACACCACTTATCTAGACCTAGCCAAATCTTTCAACACAATCCCCCACTCAGGTATCACAGACAAGCTTACTGTGTTCAGCATAAATCCTTACATCATCAGATGTATAGCCAACTGGCTCACTGACAGGAAACATATTGTCCAGACAGGTGTATCCATTAGCAATAAGAAACCTGTTACTAGTGGTGTCCCACAGGGCTCAGTGTTGGGACTCCACCTGTTTGATATAGCCTTCTCTGAACTGAAGGCCAGTGTTAGTGGCCTTTAGCTCACCAAGTTCACTGACAATTGTAAATTGGGAGCAATCACTGAATCTCCATATGATGTTGACATCCTACAAACAGGCCTAAAAATGGCAAATGACTAGTGCCAAAACTATGGTCGGACACTAAATGCTAAAAAAAAATCATAATCATACCAATCAGTAAATCAGATATCCCTGTAAATTATAATATTGATAGCATACCCTTAAAAGTAGACCCAGTCATGAGGGACCTAGGAACACAGATGAATAGTGACCTAAACTTTGACCACCAGATAGCTACAGTAGTGAGGAAATCCTTCTGTGTGGCTCAACTTATAAGTAAAGGCATGGCTTGAATATCAAAGGTAGTGACAGTGCCACTGTACTCAACCCTCATCAGGCCCATAATTGAGCATAATGCTCAATTCTGCACATACCTAGCCATGCACTTATACCAATTGGAGTGGCACCAGAGGTTTCTCACTAAAAAATACAAAGTCTAAAAACATGTCTTATGCAGACCGACTAAAGACTGTATCCCTTTACTACAGCTAATATTGTTTATTGAGAGGTCACTTAAGCCTAAGGCATTCTCTAATCCAGCCTTGATAAAAATGTTAAATATTTGCAAAAAAAATTAAACAAGGATTATGCATTCCATGGAACTGAACCTTTTTTGTGACAGAGTCATATCCCAAAGGCTACCTCATCTATGGAATAGACTTCCCATCTTTGTAAAACAAAGCCAAAGTTTGGAAAAATGCATGTGGGAACCATAAATTCGCCCTGTGGGTACTGCCCATGTCTCTTATGAACAAATTACTCAGGGCTCCAACACCCAGAGACTCTCTGCCCTGATACTACCCCATCCCATATCTGGGGAATTAAGATATAATAGTGTCATATCCTGGGTATTATTGGCTAGGCGTATAAAAGCTCTTGTGCCATTAGTCTATTAATCACCTATGATTCTATGTACCTATAACAGTACCACTACCAAGACAATGCAAGCTTTGTAACTGGAGTTAAATGATGAGGGGCTTTCTTAGCGGGAGAGAAGTATTCCGTGTTTTGTGATTTGCTGTTTGTGGTATTTCTGTATTTTGTGATTCTCTTTTTTTCCTCAGCCCTTTGTGATTCTCTCTTTTGTGTTTTCAACCTTTCATGATAGAATCATATATCTATCTACATATATATCAATATATATTGATGTACGTATATAGATAGATATAGATATAGATACACACACACACTCACACACACACACACACACGCACACACACACACACACACACACACACACACACACACACACACACACACACACACACACACACACACACACACACACACACACACACACACACACACACACACACACACACACACACACATATAGACATATATAGATATAGATAGAGTCAATATATAATTTCTTAGTGTGAGGCAGTAACTCTCTGGGTAGCTCATACGTTAGGGAACTGAAGGAATAGCTGCTTCAACTGTTATTAACATCAAGTTTGATTTATCTGTTGTTATACAGTGATATTTCTGTCAGACTACCATGGTCTCTCCTGTGCCACACCCCCCGCTGTCACCTTCAGTACCACTCCCACCCCTATGACAACTCATGTCACTAAATGCTTATGTGCTAGTAACTTCCCCTTTATTGAATATCTCTTATTAATATAATAGCACACTTCTGTATTTTGTAGAGTATTTCTTCAATAGCCTTTCTCTAAGTTCTGCATATCTATATCTATAGCTAGATCTATCTATCTATATAAATATATATTCACACACACACACATATATATATATATATATATATATATATATATATATATATATATATATTTTCACTCATCTCTACATAGTGTTTGTTTAGAACAATGTTATTGCTTTACATTTCTAAAAATGTAAAGTAAAATGCCGATAAGCATGTTTTATTTATGTTAAGCACCCTTTCAGGTTCTAATTAAAACATTCACTTTATTCCAAGGTCTGCTGGGTGAACTCCTTATTCCCTTTTTTGTAGACTGTACTGCTTGGCAGAAGCTGTAATACTTATTAAGGTATTACTATACATCATAAACCTTTGGTTCAACATGACATCTTTCAGCAGAGATGACCTTAGGTGAACCTTTTTTTGTAGACTGTACTGCTTGGCAGAAGCTGTAAACTTATTAAGGTATTACTATACATCATAAGCCTTTGCTTCAACATGACATATTTGAGCAGGGATGACCTTAGGTGAAATGGTGCCCTTAGCAAAGTGCTCCATGGTGGTACCCTTCCATACTGCCAACTGCTGCCTCACTTACATCCCACAGCACCTCACAGCTTCCCCAGTTCTACCCTCTCCACACCATCCAAATTACTTTTTGTGTCCTTTTCTTATATATTTTTCTTTCTCCTCAGCTTTCTCCTGCATCATTTTAACATACTGTTAATGGCCAAATCTACACTATAATATCTGTGGAAAAAACAAGTGAATTATGTTAGGTGTGTGAGGGTCTACTAGAACCTCTGATACTACAGGATTTCTACACGGAGGTGCTTTTAAGAATTAGTTTTGTGTGTTAAACAACATTTTCATCCAAATCCCATGCTGGTATGCAAAAGAGTAATATCTATGGAACAACATTCAACACACCCTAACTGTGCAAAAATAGCCAAACCAAGATAGGATTCTGAGGGCTACTAAGATCCCAGAAACCATGGGGGTCATGCATGTTCTAAGTTGCTGTTTAGATTTTTTTAAACAACTCTTTTATCCAGCAATGGCATGTATAAAATCATCGCTCAGAAAAGAAGATCAGATTAACTCTTCAGCTTTTCCTTTCTCCTACAGCGTTTCAATACACTCCGAATAGCCAAGAGTGCACTACAACGACTGCAGAATAAACAGATGAATTAGCCCACTGGGGCTTGGACACTGCTAGTCCTCCAGACATCATAAGATATCCAGGTGTTCTGACATGATTTTTAGCATTTTCTTAGCCTTTTCATCCAGTGTTTGTATGAACAAAAATCATAACTAAGAAAAGTAATTACATCTTGTTCTTTAAATTTCCTTTTACCCGAATCTTATCCCACACCCTAATTTGCTAAGAGTAATACCTGTAAAATAAATAGATGAACAAAACGCCTTGTAGCTGTTAGGCTCCCAGATGACACAGGGTTTCTAGATGCTCTGATTAGAATTTTAGAACTTTTTCCCTAATCCATTGTTCCAGTGGTTGCCTGAAGAAAAAAACATGAGCAATGAAACAAATTCAGTTTTATTTATTTTTTTATTTGTTTAATCTTTCAAGAAAGAAATCAGTTATGTGTGACAAAATAACAGTTTGTGAGGATATATAAGCTATACCTTGGAATAGTATATATACTACTAGGAAAGCAAAACAAGAAAACTATACCACCAAGGCAAGAATAGTGCTTGCATCCCTACTCCCCTCTCCCCCAAAAAAGATCTTACCAACTGTGGTGTTAGAGTGAGGTGAAAGTGAAGGTAGAAATAGCTGGCAGTGCTGTATTTCAAGTGGTTTCTGTCAAACATATAACCATGTCTACTCATCCCTAGCCCATAAAACAGACACTTTCTGTCAGACTACCCATGGTCCCTCCTGATTCACACACCCTGCTGTCACCTTCAGTTCTGTGTACAACTCTGATGTCAGACTGTGACAAAACTGAAAGATCAAATAGAACACAGTAGCATATTTCAACCATTTGCTCTCACATATATTTAAACAGCATGGATCTTTGTCTCTACCCCCTAAAAATAGCCACTGTATGTATATTTGATATTTGATTGTGAAAAATGTGAAACAAATAAAACTATGAGCACAGTAATATAGTCCGTCTTAGTCTTAAACAGTTCATTGCCTCTAGACACCTCTGCACATTTCTGAGGTCTATGACAAAAGTTAAATAATAATCACAACCAATCCCACATTCTACATAGGTCTTCTGAGCTCACCTGTAAGTTTGGCCAGTTTTAAAATAGGCGAGGAGTCCAGGGAAAAGGCCACTTTTAAGCATATGTCAAAATCCATTAATATAGCCTGGGGTTTCTGGGACAGAAGATCCCAGTATTTGGCTGTTCTGTGATGCATGTTATGCCTTTTTTAAAGACAAGGACTGCCTTTCTTTTTCACTGTTCTCCAGATTTATATATGTGTACCAGCAATATAGTGTGTGAACAGAGATAAAATAGTGATATTGTTTTTTAAAACACACAGACATACAGACACACAAACACACACACACACACACACACACACACACACACACACACACACACACACACACACACACACACACACACACACACACACACACACAAAATCCCACATACACATACACACATTCATACTGACACCCCCCCCCTGAAAACTAAAGTCCATCACAAGTTGTATGAACAAATTCATGGTGCACCCTTATCTGTAGGAGGGACATTGATTCACCCATTCTGTGTCTTTGGAGCATTGGAAGAATCCAAATGCATGTATAAACCAATACAAAGACAGGGAGAGCATGCAGAGTTCACATGAAAAAAAGGCGCGTATTAATATAATAGCACACTTCTGTATTTTGTAGAATATTTCAATAGCCTTTCTATAAGTTCTGCATATCTATATCTGTGGCTATATATATCTATATAAATATATATTCAAATATATATATTTTCAGTCATCTCTACATATTGTTTGTTTAAAACAATATTATTGATTTGCATTTCTTAAAATGTAAAGTAAAATGCCGATAAGCGTGTTTTATTTACGTTAAGCATCCTTTCAGGTTCTAATTAAAACAGCACTTTATTCCAAGGTCTGCTGGGTGAACTCCTTATTCCCTTTTTTGTAGACTGTACTGCTTGGCAGAAGCTGTAATACTTATTAAGGTATTACTATACGTCATAAGCCTTTGCTTCAACATGACATCTTTCAGCAGGGATGACCTTAGGTGAAATGGTGCCCTAAGCGAAGTGCTCCATTACTGCTCCCCCACTTCCATCCCACAGCACCTCACAGCTTCCTCAGTTCTGCCCTCTCTTCTGAACTCTCCGGTAAGTTTGGCCAGTTTTAAAATAGGTGGGGAGTCCAGGGAAAAGGCCACTTTTAAGCATATGTTAAAATCCATTAATATAACCTGGGGTTTCTGGGACAGAAGATCCCAGTATTTGTCTGTTTTGTGATGCATTTTATGCCTTTTTTAAAGATAAGGACTGCCTTTCTTTTTAACTGTTCTCCAGAAGAGCTATGTATGTGTGCCAGCAATATAGTGTGTGAACAGAGATAAAATAGTGATATTGTTTTTTTAACATGCACAGACACACACACACACACACACACACACACACACACACACACACACACACACACACACACACACACACACACACACACACACACACACACACACACACACACACACACACACAAAACCCCACATACACATACACACATATATACTGACACCCCCTTGAAAACTAAAGTCTATCAGAAGTTGTATGCACAAATTCATGGTGCACCCTTATCTGCAGGAGAAACACTATTTTGTGTCTTTGGAACATTGGGAGAATCTAGAATTCATGTATTAACCTATACAAAGACAGGGAGAGCATGCAGAGTTTGTTACTTAAACTGAATCAATCGTAGTAGTAGTAAGTAGGCATAATTACATTTTCACTTCCTTAAGGCTAGGAGAAACATGACAACTTTAGTCTCTGTTCTAAAGTCATCATTTCTTTGCCTTGTCTGCCACCTATCTCAAGCACTTCATCACTGTCACCTCTAGCTTCTTCAACTGCTCTGTCTTCATTACCCAGGATACTGTACCATGCAGAAGTATTGGTTAAAAAAATGCTTTGCACACCTTATGTTTCAGTTTCCTTGGCATTGTTCTGTCACATGCTACCCTTACACTCTCTACCAATTGGCTGCATCTATTTCTAGTTTTCACGTCATCATCATTAGACTTCCCTTCTCCTCAAGCTACCATTCTCTATACTCTTGAAACTGTTAACTTTTTCCAGTATTTTCCTCTTCTATCTTAATTTTCATCTTCCTTTGATTTCCCCATTTACTGTCTTGCAAACTTCCTTGCCTATGTGCATTTTCATCCCTTGTGCCTTTAATTTTTCAAACCACTCCACTAACATTTGATGAAACTCTTGCTTTGAGTCTGCATATAACATCATACTGTCTGCATATAGCAGATTTGTTTGATTTGTCCTGTTCAACCTGTTTGCTAATGTAGTCCACCACCAGTATGAACAGCAGTGGGCTCAGAAATGAACCTTGATGAACATCCATTCCCACTGAAAATCTCTCTTTGATTTTGAACATTGTTCTTACTTGTGTCATTAGGTCTATGTGCATCACCTGCACTAATTCTACCAATGCTTCTGAAACTTCAAAATATTGCAGGACTGCCCAAATCAGCTTTCTTAGGACCTTGCTCTATGCTTTCTCCAAGTCTAGGAATGCCTAGTTGGAGTCTTTCTTCATCTCCAGCTTTTTTTCCACTCTCTTTCTCACTGCAAACAATGGATCAGTTCTGCTGGATCATTATTTGAACCCAAACTGCTCATCTTCCATTTACTCTCTACTACTTTGGATATTCATTTGTTTCATGCAGTGTGACAGGAGTTTGATACCTCTATAAATCCCTCAGTCCTGAAATGTCCCCTTTATTCTTTTACACTGGAACTAAAATGCTTATTCTTCAGTCATCTGAGGTATGCCTTTCTTTTCATGTTGCTCTGAGGAGCCATATCTAACTTAACATACCCAACATCTTGATCATATCTGCTGTGACCTCACCTGAGCCTGATGTATTCATTTTTCTTAGTGCTTGTCTTACATCTTCTATGGTGGGTTCTTCCTTTTTCAAAACATCACAAACAAAGGACTAAAGGGGACATTTCAGAACTCTGGGATGTATAGAGGTATCAAACTTCTGTCACACTACATAAAACTAATAGGCATAAAAGGAACTAAGGAACAAAGCCAGCAAACAAATTAGGACAGACAAAAGGAACCAGTATATATGCATTCAAACCAAACACAAAAATAGCCCACAAAAATTCTGGGTTGCCATTAATAAAATCCTACAACCAGGAAGGACCAGTACTCCACCTCCAAACATTAACACCACCACCACCAATAATATTGCCACCCAGTTCAACAAATACCCCACCAAATCCATCCTAGCCCTCACCAATAATAGTTCTCCCACTTCACATCCAAACCCATCTTCCACAACAGCAGAACAAAACATCTTCTCCTTACAGCCTGTCCCAACTAGCACAATATATAAATACCTAAATATTCTTAAACCCACAACCCTGACTGCTGACAAATTACCTGTAGCATATGTAAATATCACAGCCAAACCCATCTCTTACCCAGTCTCCATACTCATTAACCACTCTTTATCATAACAATGTGTTCATTCTGTGTGGAAAATTTCACATATAATACAACTCCACAAAGGAGATAACTCTGTGGAACTATCTAATTACCGTCCAATTGCCATTCTATCCCCCTTTTCTAAAATCCTCAAAAAAATTATATATACTCAAATAATGCACCTCAATGATAAACTGCTAAGCAAAGCATGGATTCCACCCTAATCACAGTACTACCACAGCCCTTATTAGCTTTACCAACACAGTAAACCAACATCGAAACAATGGTAACCTAGTATCTTATTCCTAGATCTCTCCAAGGCCTTCGATACTGTCTCCCATCCCAATCTCCTTTCTGCTCTCTCAGATCTTAATCTCAGCCACACCAAACTAGCATGGTTTAAAGACTATCTAACCAACTGCCAACAAGCAGTAAAATGGCAAAACTCCTTATCTCCCCTCCAACCTGTCACCCTAAGGGTTTCCCAAAGATCCATTCTTGGACTTCTTCTTTTCAACATATTGACCAACTAACTCCAGAAAGCTACCCAGCATGCCACTCTAGTCCAGTATGCCAATGACTCCTCTCTAATCTGCTCTGCCCCATCATTCCCTCAACTCCAGGAAATACCGCTGTTGAAACCTGGTTAGCCAACTCTCAACTAATACTTAACCCCAATAAAACACAGCTAATGATATTCTATCCCACTAAAGATTTAGACTCCATACCACCATTTACAATATTCTCAGCTAATAACACTCCTGTCTAACACACCAAACTTCTAGGGATTATCATAGATCACAAGATGAAATTCAATATGCACACTGCACAAACAGTAAAGAAAGTCCATAAAAAATTGGAACCCTGTATAGATGCAAAAAGTACCTCACCAGTGACAGTAAAGCCACCATTGCAAGAACCTACCTACTATCTACACTCCTCTATGCCTCCCCCATATTCATCAACCTAAACAAAGTAGACTAACAAACTAAATGCCTGCTACAATAAAATAGCTAGGTTTGCTACTGACTCACCTTCCAGGACACATCACTGCATAGCAATCAAGCAACTATCCTGGCTAGCATTACCCAACCTGCTCACATATTACCAGCTTCCAGTAGCCCACCAAATTCTATATTATCCTGATAGAGTTCCTGCTCTTCAAGGTCTACTTAATGTCTACTTTAACAAATTCCTATTAAGATCCACCAGTAAAGCACTGGCTGACATAGGCAAATGCAACAATAGCTCTGGGGACTCCGTGTTTTCCATTTCTGTTGCAAAAGTATGGAATACCATCCCCGTAGATATTAGGACCACTGAAAACAAAAATAATTTCAAAAAACTCCTCTGGTCCCATTTACATAGTTCTTGGTTATATAATTATTCTGACTCTGGGTAGCTGCATTTAATTAGATCATATCATACCTTAACCTTCTATGAAAGCTTGAAACAACTCCTTTCTATACACTTAATCAATGTGTGTTTACTGTGCTAGCCACTGATGAATGTAATCAAATGACTGAACAAAATGTCCTTTCAACTGCATTGTTTATTGTAACACACTGGGCTCCTTATAGTATATTTACTTTTTGCTTCTCTCTTGGCCTTGGAACTGTACCTTATTAACTTTCTGACTCTGTACTGTACTTTATTAATATGTGTATTATATTTACTGTATTTGCTAGGGCGGCCACAGTGGTGCAGTGGTTAGCATTGCCGCCTCACAGCAAGAGGTTCTCCGATTCGATCCTTGGCTGGGGTGCCTTCTGTGCGGAGTCTGCATGTCCTCCCTGTGGTTGTGTGGGTTTCCTCCAGGTGCTCCAGTTTCCTCCCACATCCCAAAGACATGCTGCAGGTGGATTGGACACTCTAAATTGGCCCTAGGTGTGAGTGTGGGTGTGTGTGTGCCTTCTGTGGAAGGTTGGGTGTCGGGCTGGCAACTTGACACTGTAAAACTCCACTGCCAATCATGAGCAGACAAGGAGATCTGCTGTGGCGACCCCTAACCGGGAAAAGAAGAAGAAGATTTACTGTATTTGCTGCACTAATCTTTGTGAAGCTTTTCTCCCTGTGCCTCCACTGAAAATGGGATCCATGCCCAGTTGAACTTTCCCAATAAACAAATATAACATAAAAAAATAAATAAATAAACCAAACAGAAGTGAAATTAGAAATTTCTCACCATTAACATTTTCCAGTCCAAACTTAGACTGAGCCTTTTTGGATTTATAGTCTTAATCTTAATGATGTGCATATGCTCTTTTAGTTGTAACAATCAATACTGCTATATCCCATCTTACTATCTATGAATTCTTTATGCTATACAAAGAGTCTACGTCCATATTGTTTTATCCATTCTCTTATAGATTCCTACACAGCAATCTCTGCTTGGCTACATGACTATGAAGGTCCTAATACTAATCAATCTCTTACATATTTGAAATAATGGCAGTACCCATGGCAGTACCACTATACCGGCCCTGACATCAGTACTATCAATACCGACCCTGACATCAGTACCACCAATACCGGCTCTGATATCAATACCACCAATACCAACCCTGACATCAGTATCAGCAATACCGGCCTTGATATTAGTAACACCAATACCCACTCTGATATCAGTACCACCAACACTAGCCTAGACATCAGTACCACCAATAGCAGTCCTGATATCAGTACCACCAATACCAGCCGTGACATCCTACACTTACATTGTATTATTAATAGGACCTGTTGGTGGGATAGCTGTATAGCAGTGGTAGTGGTAGAACAGGTAGCACACTCACCTTTGGTGCAGGAGGCTGTGATTTCTATTCCCACATCAAGTAGATCGATTGTTGACACTGCAGTGCAACATGGGGGGGGGGGGTGCTGTATTCCCAAGTGTGTCATTCTTCAGATGAAATATTAAAGTGAGGTCTCATCTGATTGAGTTGACTGCATGAGAGAAAACACACAAAATGGATTCTTACTCCCAAAAACATCAAGCTAGGTTTTGAATGTGCATTTATATGGTTAAACATTTTATAGCTGGAATACCCCCTACACTTTTAAGTGTTTTTTAATAGTCTATACTTTTAAAAGAAGTTTAGAATTTTTAATTATTTAATTATTAAAGTAACTTGATTTGTTCTCGATAATGATAAAAGGACAAATCTTTGAATGCATTTTTATCTGATGAAGTTCCATTATGTCTATTAATTTATTTTATTTATTTTTATTTATTTTACATTTGTTGACCGGGAAAGTCCGACTGGAGGGAGGTCCATTTACAGCAGAGTCCCGGGGAGAAAAGCTCCACTAATACAACTACATGTGGTGGTAATATACACACAATACTAGATATTATTTATAATACAAGATATAAACAAAACAATATGAAGAAGTGATTTGTATAAAACTAATGAAAGGACTACGTTGTATCAATACAATCATCAGATATATCACATATGATAGCATGATCAGACAAACTTTGCTGATGCAGGACTGAGCATGAGCACAGGAAGGCACTGTATGCCAGTTTTGAGGAGAAATTAGTACTGTAGTATAGAGATAGAAAGCAGGATGTAGAGTGGGTCAGAAGTATTTGGGTAGAGCAGGAAAGCATTTATGTGATGCAAGGACAGAGCAAGGAATGCAGGAGGTGTGATTTAAGTGATCTTTTGATCAGTGAGATAGAAGGAGCCGAGGAGATATTCTGGGGGAGATTATTCCATGTCTTTGCTATGGTATGAGCAAATAGAGCTTTTCCTGCAGTGTTGTTGGCTTGAGTTATGTGCAGCAGGGTTTTGTTGGATGAGTGGAGTGGACGGTTTGCAGAGTATTGTTTAAGTAGTTGGTTCAAGGCTGGAGTCTTGTGGGGATTCTTTAGGATGTTGTAGGTGAGGACAAGTTGGTGGAAACTAATTAAATGAGGAAGTTCTAACCACTGTAATTCTTTTAGGGCAAGACAATGATGGCTACGAAAAGCAGAGTTATTGGCGAATTTTGCAATCTTATTGTAACATGATTCTAGTTTGTTCATGTCTGTTTTCTTAATGCAGGTTAGGATAGGAGATGCATACAGTAGTGTAGACAGAAGATGGGTTTGGGCTAGGGTGATTCATGCTTGGTCTGTTAGGAAGTGTTTGTGTTTATACAGTGTTCCTAATTTTTTATGTACTTTCTTAATAGTTTGGGAGATGTGGACATCGAAGTGGAGGTCATTATCTATTTCAATGCCAAGGAGTTTTGTGTGATGGGAGGGGGAGATTGTGGTGCCATTTTTGGAAGTGATAGTGAAAAAGAGGGGTGTGGGTTTGTATTTGGTTGGGGAGAAAAGTAGTAGTTTTGTCTTGTTGGGGTTAAGGATCAGTTGGATATCAGTAATCCATGTTTCCGTGGTGTTGAAGGATTCCTGGGTAAGATTTTGAAGAGTGGTAAGGGATGGGGCTAAGCAGATTAATGTGGAGTCATCAGCATATTGTATGAGTGATGCATGCAGTGTGGAGGTGTGTAGTTTATTAGTGAAAATAGTGAATAGTAATGGACCTAGTATTGAGCCTTGTGGAACACCTATGGTGGATGATAGTAAGGGTGATAGGGCTCCTTGCCATTTGACTGATTGTTTCCTATCAGAGAGATAGTTTCTGAACCAAGCAGTTGTAGAGGGGGCAAAGGATAATGATGTTAGTGTGTGAAGTAGTAGGTTATGTGAGACCATGTCAAATGCCTTAGAGAGATCTAAGAATATGGCAGATACAAAGTTGTTGTTATTTCTGAGTTGGTTAACCTGGTTGGTGAAAGACAGAAGAGCAGTGGTTGTATTGTGGTTTGGGCGGAAGCCGTGCTGGGTTGAGGAGAGGAGATTATGTGAGGTTAAGAAATGCATCACTTGGGTATGAATACATTTTTCCAGAATTTTGGACAGGGGGGATAGGATAGCAATGGGGCGGTAGTTTGATAGCTCATAGGAGTTACCACCTTTGTGTAGGGGGATAATATGTGATTCCTTCCATAGATGAGGGATATAAGCCTCTTTTATGGAGCGGTTAATCAGAATTGAGACAGGGTAGGCTAGAGATTCAGCTGCTAGTTTTAGGAAATTAGTGGGTAGGCCATCAGCTGCAAGAGTGGTAGGTTTTAATTTTGAGAGTAGCTTTTTGACTATGGAGGTTGGTATGGGAGAGAGGGTGAAAGGTGGTATATTACTATGGTCCTTAGTGGGGGTGGATATAGGGTTATTGCTAGATAGCTAAGTAGATAGTGATAGAATAGAGTCTATGAAATGATGGTTAAATTGAGAGGCTAAGCTGTCAGTAGTGGAATTTGTGTTGGGAGCTGGGGTAGTAGTTTTGCCAGGTTTTAGAAGGGAGTTAATAGCATGCCAGAATTTTTGGGGTTTTTTAGAGTGTTTGTTTTGGAGATGAAGGAAGTAGCTTTGTTTGTCTAGCTTTGTTTGCCTTTTGGCTTGATTGCGAAGTTGTTGATAGTTCTGTCTATTTAAGCTAGTATTGTTCTTTTCCAGATCTTCCAGGCATTATCTCTGGCTTGTAGTAAGCCTTTTGTGGTCCTAGTCAGCCAAGGAGCATAGTTTACCTTGGTTCTAAGTTTTCTAATGGGGGCTATTGTATTCAAAACATTCATAAAAGTAGTATTGAATAGTTTAACTGCCTGGTCTAGTTCCAGAGTATGTAATGGCTGCCAGTTACATTGTCGTAATAATGTATTGAGAGTTTGTGGATTTACCTTGTGCTCGTTTCTAGTTTCTTTATATAGTATGGGTTTGGTTATGTTTAATTTTTTACGAAGAAGGAAAGTGGGGTAGTGATCGCTGAGTGAGTCTGGAAGACAGCCCGTGAGATAATTTTGACTAGGGAAATTTACTAAAGTCCAATCAAGAGTTGATTGTTTCTTGGATTTTTTATCTACTCTGGTAGGCTCTTGAATTAGTTGAGAGAAACCGAATAAGTTAATATGGTTAGTGGGATTGCTAGAGTTGCAGGATTGCCAATCAAGATTTAGGTCTCCTAACAGTATGGTTTCTTGTGGTAGGTTAGTTGTAGCCCATTGTAACATTTCTTCTATTGTTGCTGAGTTATTTCCTGGAGGGATATAACTACAAAGGATGTTAATTCTCTTTTTGTTGTTTATTGATAGAACTGAGCCTAATGTTTCAGCATTTTGGAATTTGGGAAGTGGGGTTTGCAGAGGTTGGAGGTTGAGTGTGTTTTTAAATAGAATAGCAACTCCACCTCCCTTTTTAGTATTTCTGTCTAGTCTTAGGATGTTATAGCCTGATGGAAGAATTTCTTCGTTCTGGATGGAGGGTTTTAGCCAGGTTTCAGTAATAGTTAGTACATCTGGGGAGTGTTGGGCTATGAATGTATGTAGGTCATGCAGTTTGTTTGTTATGCTTCTTGAGTTTAGGTTTATAATAAGTAGGTCTGATGTTTGTTTGTGTGAGATGATGTTGTTGTATGGACCTGGGTTGGGGTGTATGTCTCCTGAGATTAGTAAACATTTCTTGTAGATTAGTTTGAGTTTTAAAGCATGTGCTAGGTCTATATGTGTTTTAGGTTGTGCTTGTTTTTTTGATATTGTGAGTGGTAGGGGATTTATATATATATAATAATGGGCTGTCTCTAAATAGTGTGGAGCAGATTGTGAAATATTTGTGTTTGTGTGTGAGTGGGTAAGAATGTGTTGTGTGGAATGCGTTGTTTAATGGTATGCTAGTGGGTGTGGATGTGGTGAATGTTAGTGTGGTGAGGGTAAGAATTAGAGCTAGTGGTATCAATTCCATTGTTAGTGTTGCTACTAGAGATATATAGATAGGAAGTAAGATGGGTAAGTTAATGGCTGGGTGTTGATCTTTAGTTTGGCTACTGGGTGGGGTGATCATTTTGGGTGTGTCTGTGTTTAATTGGAGGGAGGTGGTGATTGGTGTGAAGAGTGGATTGGTTGTCAGTGTTAGCTATAAATGTAGATGCAGTGGGGGTGGGTGGGATTTGGGGGTAGGGTAGGGGAGCGGAGTGAGCCTGCAGGGCGAACGGAGCGGGAAGAGCCGAGAGGTGAGGTGGCTCAGGAGAAACAATCAGGGAGCAGGACTGCAACTGCAGGTACAGCTACGGGGAGGGATTGTAACTTTTGTGGCTTCTGAACTAGTGGTGTGGTCAGGAACTATTGTAGTCCTATCAGATAAGGAAAACAAAAGCTAGGGGGAAAGAGAAGTTGTTAAGTAGAAAAACTTCTGTTAGGGGCAGAGATGAATCCTAATTTGTAAGCCTTCAGGTGTAATATGAGTGGGTTTAGCAGGACTTTGTCTGGTAAGAAACTGCCACCTGGTGGCGAAGAGGGGGTGATTTCCAGCACTAGTATACTGTGCCACACCTGTTGTGCTTTATGGGGTTACTAGGAGCAAACAGGGGATAACTAAGGAACAAAAGTACTTATTTAACTGTATTGGTGTTTACAGAGTCTTTTTAGGAGTAAGAATCTGTTTTGTATGTTTTTATTTGGAAACTTTTTGCTGTTTATTAAGTTGGTTGTATCTCAGGGGGATCTAAAAGATCCTGTGTTACATAAAATGAGCAGGGTTACTTTATTATTATTATTATTATTATTATTATTATTATTATTATTATTATTATTATTTGCATTTCCACTTAAACATCTTACATGTTCAGACAATTAAGAATTAAATATGCACACACACACATCACACACATACACACACGTATATATATATATACATATATATATATATATATATATATATATATATATATATATATATATATATATATATATATAGATATATATATAGACGTTTAGTTTTGTGGTGTTACGTCAGTGTTCAAACTTTTACGAATTCGAACATATGGTCTCGGCCATATGTGGTTCAAACTAGTAAAAGTTCGATCTATTGAAGTAGATCCATATATATATATATATATATATATATATATATATATATATATATATATATATATACATATCTACATATCTACATACATACTTTTCTCTCTGACTTACTTCTTAAGATAAGATAAAATATGTAATTCATTTTCTTATACTTATAAGCTATCCCATACTTTTTCAATATTCATTATCTAATTTTAAAAAAAATATTTGTGAAAATCCTACACGATCTCATTTATTCTGGCTAACCAGATACTCCATATGATAGCAACTCTCTTGATGACTATTACTCTTTCCTTCATAGTAACCATACAAAATCATATTCATATTAATGCTTTTAAGACTCATTCTTTACAAAAAAAAAAAAAAAACTTACTTACAGACTATTTTCCATTTTTTGTTTTACTCTTTCACATTTTGATAATGCATGGTTACCAGTCTCTTCCTGTTTACAAGCTATACATGCCCAAAATTCATGAACAATCGTGTAGGCTTTGCGTGCTTGCTGTTCATCACGCTAACATGAATACAAGCATGTTTCAGTGGCCAGCTGCATTGTCAATGGCCAGGAAACAAAACTCAGCAGCACAAGCACACACAGGAAACAAATAGGCTTGTCTGTGAGTAAACCTTTTAAGTGTGTTCACACAGACAGCATGAAGAACTACATTAGGCAAATAATGCATACTGTACCCAGGCAGGGAAAGTATAGTCAGTGGACTGCACACTAATGAAACAAATGAATACATATATAAGTAAGAAGGAATGTAAAATAGTAGGGGGAACTACAATACATGGGTTACCAGACAGGCAAAATGCAGTGAGGACAATGTGTACATAAATCACAGGGATGTATACAGAAAGATATAATAGGGGGTGGGTAAATGTTCAAATTCAAGTATGACAATTGATGTGAAAATGATTATATCACAAAAACAAATTTGTAATAAAATTTTGCAATATGTATTTCAGAATAATTAATGGTGGTCACAATTACTGATCAGATGTAGGTAAATAAAAGCAGACATGCTAATATAAGATATGACAATTACAAAATTCACATTGTAACAGGGGGGAATTGCATGACATATGAATGTCATTGACATGATGAGTCAAGATGACAGTTCTCAAGGACAGCACAGACAAAAGGGGATATTTGGATAGCTTTCATTTCATCAGTATAACATGCTGGATAATGGGAATGGGTCAGAAGCCACAATCTCCTTTTGCAAGAATGGAACCCATGCTTCAGTGTCAACATTTACCTGTATATTAACTGTGTACACTACAGAAATGGGTCTAACATATGTATGAGGAGGATTATTCTTGAAGAGAATCATGCACCTCAATATTCTAGAGGACAAACATAACTTATGATGTAGTGAAGTGATTTGTAGAACAAACTCTACCAAGTAACTAGCAGCAATGCTTTCTCTGTATCCAATCAGTCTCCTCTCCTTTCACTTCCATTGTAGCACCATTACCTTTCTATAGTGTACGTTCAACCCTCTGAGCACTGTGAAGATGCAAATGAGGTGTAAAATCATTAGCATTCCTGAATTTAAAAAATTACTTGATGTAGAGGACGTTAACATGGTATAGGTATCTACATGACTGCATGCTCATGCCCTAGGACTCCAGGGAGGAGCAATAACAATTGCTAGCTGTTAATGGCTTGCAACCGGTTTTGATTGCTCTGACTACAACAACAAGAAATACTGAGGTGACTGTTCTCTCTGAAATGTTTGTATCATGCAGAGTATACATTCAATAAAAAGGTATAAGCATCTTGAGAGCTTCAAGAAAAACCTTAACAACATTAACACCCTTGTTCTAAGAGTGCAATATCTATCTTCTGCTTAAAATCTGTGTTAAATCCTGATCTGCTATATTACACATTGAAACAAAGATGCAAATAGATGGCCACTGCATTTCTATAGTTAAGCGGAGAGGAAGGGAACATGTTCAGTAAATAAAGAGGAGTAGTAGATGACAGTGTTGGCAACCTAACGTTAAAATGGTGTGGACTATTATTAGTGTAAAGTATTGGTCAGTATGTCATTAATCTACACACGTTCAAGCAAATGAGAAAGTAACATTTCTAGTCCTGTGTTGGTGGCAAAGAGAGACAAGAAGCACAACTGACTGTGTCTTGTTATTGTACTGAGTTGAGGATTCAGTTCCAGGTAGTGTGTTCTATGACAGTTAATACATATGTTCTGACCATATGATCATGTTGTACCACCCACAGATCTAGGAAAATTCACAATCTTATCTTTTCATAATTATTACGTTATATTTGTCACTACTGACAGTTGTCAATTATTTATTTTTTCTTTTTTTGTGTTCCTCATTTTCATTCATTTTGGCAGACAGCACTCTTGACTGACAGTGTTTTGAGCAGCTGAATGAGACTGCACTGCTCAATGTACAGAGTGCGAAATTTAACTCGTCTTGCTATCGACAGCCCATTACACATCGCCACAGCTACGTTTTGCTATAGCACTGTAAATAGCAGTACTAGATGATATTCTATGTTGCATCTAAGTATCATCGCAGTACAAGAGTTAAATGAAATTATATTAGAGAAACAGGAAAGAGGATGCAGGATTTGAAACTGCATGCTTCTTGGAATGTTTCAGCAGATGTGAAAATTCAGCTTGTGATTTTTTTGTGTTGAACATAAATTGTTACATATGTTCTTTTGCCTGTGTAATTTCAGCACTGCTTAGCAGAGCACAAACAGGGTCTACAGTTAAAGGAAACTGAACAATTTAATTTCTGTAATCTTCATTAGTGCAAACATGTTTGGCACTGATGCGTGGTATTTCTAAGGAGTGCATGATCTATACATGTTGTGTAACTGTTTCTTTGGCAGAAACTGTAAATGCAGTGACTCTGACCCCTTAACGCAGTTTTTCTTGGGTTCAAATCCATACAGGGTGGAGGGACTGTGGAAATGATTTCTCCAGATGCTGGAAACACTTTCATCATAGCTTTATATGCTTTGTTTTTCTCTTTCTTGCCTTGTTCTCTTGCTCACTGCATATAATCAAGCTTATATGCATAAGGAAAAAAGTGAAAAATGTTATTTGGGCAACCTTCTGCAGCACAAACAGGCATTGCGGTAATGCACTAACATCAGCTGTCTGGACAGTATACATAGAGGAGAACATCCACTCATTGTGCAACTCCCTCTGTGGCAAAAGAGGCAAGTGCATTGTTGCAAGAAATAGAGCACAGGTGATACAGGGTTCAAATCTAGGTAACACAAATTTTTAAAAAGAGTGTTTGAATGCAATTTCTAACAGCTATTTGATTAGGAAGGTAACATTACATGCAAATGGCCATCATAATTATGTTTATTATGGTTATTGCAAGAAATGTCTCATAAATGCATTTTCTAAGTGGAATATTTCATTAATCATTTTGATATTAAAAACAGTTGAATGCATGTGCAATAGTTTAAATAGGATAATTATGATAATGAATTAAAATGCACTTGTATATCTATGACTGGCAGAATACTTAAGTGAAAATCATCTTCACTCCTCACATAACCCAAATCTGTGTTTAGGATAGTATGTGTCATTTTGTATGTCATACCCCAACCTCTATTAGTCAGTCTATTCATCTCACATACATTAACAAAAACTAATAAAGCCACTTTTGATTGGAATGCATTTCATATGACTACTTAAAGTCACACACATACAGGTCTATCTGAAGTATACCTCCATTAACAATGAATGCAATTAATCTGTAATAAACGTAACTGAAAGGGAGTTTGCCTGTAGTACTGACAAATAATCCTCAACTGAAATGTATGCATTATTTTTTTATTAGGTTTGATTACCACATTGGTCAACTAACTTTATACAGTGTGTAATTCCAGAAAGATATGTGCCAAATTATCCTATTTAACCTTCAAAACAGCAAGGATAAGAAGCCAAGCCACAGAGGCTCTCAGTGTTGACTATCTGAAAAAGTGTGAATAGGATGAGCATCACACATGGCAAATCTCATTGCCATGTTTCACACCTTTGTTGTTTGATGACATACCTTCCACTTTGCTTACAAATGCCTCTGTTTTCTTATCATTCAATGCTCAAATGCACTTGGCATGGCTGTGTGCATTTGCACAATAGCCATTAAATTTGACAGTGGCACCAATTCATTGTTGTTTGACTTCTGCAGGCATGGCTGGTGAGGGAGATGATGGTGCTGAATTTAGAACAAGAAGGTGTAGCATTGAGAAGTCCAGGATATTTGTGCCACTCCTTGTGAAGCTCTACAGCTCTGTAGGCTGCTGCAGGGGGGATTATACCAGGTGTCAGTATAAGACTGAGTTTGGAACAGAGTAGCCAAGGCTGTTACCAGTGCAACTGGCATACCACACACTGGAGAGAATGTCTCACTTGCATGGGGTTGAGCAAGGTTGAAAGAGAATTGTCATCAAACCATGAAGTGCAGCAAAAGAGGTTAACTCATCTGAGAGATATACGTGATACCTATGTATCATGTCTTCCTGTGAGCCTAATGACTATTGTAATTGTAAGCAGTATGGCAATAGTGCAATAAATAATTGTATTTATGATATCATAGCAGTGCAGTTAATTAATGGTACAACAGAGTAAGACCTTCGCATCCTACCTGGATGAGGCAAAGGTGGGTAGACTGGATAATCATATTTGTTTATTTTATGAAACTATATAGTTATGTGATATGCCATGGAACTAATTATCTCTCTCTTTTTTATCTCACTCCCACCTCTTTTCCCCTCAATTGTTTTTATTTTCTGTCTTTTTCTGGGGGAGTACTGTATATGGTTTAACAATGTTCTATTGTCATACATTACTTCTTAACAAACCTGATACATCACAGAGAGGTAAAACAACCACTGCATATCGGCCTGCCATCCTTCCACATGTTGCAGCACTGACACCCAACACTTCAGGGTCCCAAGCTGTCAGCACTACCTGCACAACACCTTCCCTACTAGCCCCATCCACATCAGGTAGCTCTACCCCGGCAGCTGGTACTCTGGTGCCCTCCAACAGTAGTATTAGGGGAGGTAGTGATTTTTGTCACCTGCCAAGTGCTGACATGGCTGGTGGAGGATATTATGGAAAGGGGACTTGGTGCTCAAATCAGCTGTGTTGAAAAGGTGCTTCATCACATTGTCAAGACAATGCCACATCTCCATGACAGAGTAAACTGAGATAGGTGACACTGATGAGAGTTCTGAGGGTGAGGAGTAGATTCTCACTGTTCTTAGGCTTGATGTGCATGTGCCTCTGATGCCTGCTACCGACTCCCAATCATAGTGTCCCCCAACCTTTTGTTTCCACCACCATCCTTATCTGTCTTATTTGTGCTGTATCTCTGCACCTGCTTCCTCACATTCCTAAGCACTTTCCCCAACATTCCTCTGAAGAAAAAATAATAAAAAACGGGCACCTGTTCCACAAATAATAAATAAAAAAAAAATAAATAACAACCTATACATAGCACTCCATTTCATGTATGTATCTCCTTGTCACACTTGATGTGGAACAATTGTTGTGAATAAGGGGCTAGCTTCAGTTCTCTCCCAGTACCTTCCTGAAAATTTCTCTTTTCTTTACCCTGTGTCCTCCCCTTTGCATGATTCCTCATTTCACCACTTTCCTATTAACCCCTTTTTCACAAGTTTAATATGGTGAAAAAATAGAATCACACACAGCACACATAGCCAGAGATGGGGCTATACAAAAGCCTTCAGTATTTTGCCTCAGCATTTCTGCAGCAGTTGGCATTGCATACCAGTGCTGAGTGATGGAGAATGGCTGTTCATTTACTATGGCAAAACATAGTCAGTTGTTGCCATCACTCACAGTAGTCCGATTCTCCTTACAGAAAGGTACGTAAACATGCTGTGCTATAGGAATGCAGAGTAAAGGCAGAATAAAAGTAATACTTTGCAACAGTTACACTAACAGTTATTTGACTACTGGCTGTAACAAAGTCCAAGTTTCTCATGGGATGTTGACATAAATCACTTGTCTGAAGATTGCCTTTGGCCATAGCATGTTGTTGTTCTTCTTTCGGCTTTTCCCAGTTAGGGGTCACCACAGCGGAACTCCAGTACGCTAATGATTGGCAGTAGATTTTTATGATGCTGAGGTGCCAGCCCGATGCCTAACCTTCAACAAAGGCATGCCCATTCACGGTTGTCTTTCGAATGCCACTCGAATGAGGAGAGGACATGCAGACTTCACACAGAAGGTGCTCCAGCCGAGAATTGAACGTAAGAACCTCTTGCTGTGAGGCGACAATGCCACCGAGGTTCAAATCCAGATGTATGGCATGTTATTTCTTACTGTGGTGCTATACTTCTATGGATGTTTAATGACATGCAACTTAATTTTTACTCAGTGACAACTTTTCATGTGTAAATTTTGAATAAGCATTTGCAAACCCATCCATACTGATAAGGAAGAATTATTAAACCACCCTTATTCTACTCATGACATCATCATTTTTGGCTGTCCTACAGCTTCTTCATCCCCACAGCCATCACTTACTGATACAGTGCATGACTTATTAATACTTAGGACACACCAAATAGATGTACATTAATGACCCATAACATTACCCTTTCATATATGTCTTAATATCTGCCTCTATCTTCATCCCTTCTTCCAGCCCTTTGTACTGTTGACTATTCATTAGGCTGGTGAATACAAATGTCATATTATGGCATCATCTGTCTGCCATTATTTTGCTGAAGAGTATAGCCTACATCTTCCGCTGGCTGAATGGGGTTGCCCTGTCCCTTCAAAGGTGTGATTTTGTGAGTTGTAAAATAGGCTTTCCCTGGTGGGATGCAGAGATAATCATCAACTTTGTAAACTTAATTTTTATCTTGACAATGGTTTGCATCCAGGAATAGGTGAAACGTATACAGCTTGTTTCTATAAATGTATTTCCTGTGAATGAGTTGTGTATGTATTTCTCAAAGCCCATTTTGTTTTATCAGTTGTAGTGCTCAGCTGATGAGTGAGGTCTGGCGATGAGCAAATGTTGCATGTCATGCTAAATGGCATTACAGGTGTTATTTCATAATGCTGTGAGTGTTTGCCTTATACCTTATTGTACACCCAGATAACTTGAGATTTCCATTGAACCATGTCTTGTATGTAGTTGGTATAAAATATTATTTCATTAGCTATAACATACACAATTTTGCCAGGCAACACACTTATAATAGTCATTCCTAGGTATTCTTAAAGTCTTGATAAAAAAATGTAATATATTAATCACATTCTGAGACTCTTTGTAAAATCATCTGCCTACTGGAGTCAAACTCTGCTTCACCTCCAACCTTTTCATTTAATTCAGAGCATTTACACCTTGTGCCACAGTGAAAGCTAGGTCAACAACTGGATTTTCTCCACTAAGTACGTAAAGAGTGCTGACAGACTCACATCGCACTAAGCATGTTTGCACTATAGAAGGCACACCAAATGTAAAGTTTCACTGTTTCTTTCAGCAGAGAACTCTGTTTGCAGCATACTGTCATAAAAATGGGAACGGCAACCACAACACTTCATTTCTGATTTGAGCTTTGGAGCTAACTCTGAAAGGTATACAACATGTGAAGATGAAACCAATATTTTGTAAATGTAATCAAATTCACGGAATTTCCTCTGTGATTCTTATTTGTGGATAGGTTGCTAGGGAGCAACGGAGAGCCAATGAGCACCACTAAACACTGGTACTCCATAGTTCAAGTTCAATATATCAAAGTCTGCACATGCATGCTCTAGCATTTTGCCAACATCCGTGTACATACATTTCTCATCATTGTACTTTAGGAAGTGATTCAGAACAAAAATTAGTATTGACACTCAATAATATTACTGATTGGGCGTGGCCAAGGATGAACACAGGATAGCAGCAGATTTCTTCAGCTCCACCAATTTCATTACATTGACAGGAATTAATTACTTAAAAAATTAATTCTTGAAGTAATTTTCTTTCTAAATATGTTTGTTTTATATAGTTCTTGAACTATATCTAAAAAAGAAAGGAAATCTTAATAATATTCCTGTCAGAAATTACTTTGGAAATTTTCCTGTCAGTTTATCAGTCTGAAATGAGTTCCAGTAAGACAAATTCTCAAGACTCCAGCATCAAGAAAGAACTTCAGTCTCTGATAATTATAGTCCAGCAACTTACTGCTAAGATGGATAAAATGGATACTAAAATAGACACTTTCATAGAAAAACTACAAAACAAATAGACTTGTTACATATGGACCTGCAACAACAGAAGATCCAGATGACAGGCATAGAAGAAGCTGTGAATGACATGGAAAATAAAATACAAGAAGAGGAAATCAACATTGAGTTTTGCTGAAACAAAATACACATTTACAAACAAAGCTGGATGACCTGGAAAATAGATCTAGGCGCAATAACATTAGGATTTTTGGACTGCCAGAAAATATTGAAGGTAACAATATTACTTCTTTTTAACAACATGGCTCCCTAAAACTTTAGATTTACCAGAAGCATTCTCTTTTGGTATCGAAAGAGCACATAGATCTATAGCTAATACCAACTCTAACAAAACTATCCTAGATCAGTTATAGTTAGATTTCTATCATCTTTTGATAAAGAGATGGTTCTTAAATCTGCTTGGGCTAAAGCTCCTGTTAAGTTTAATGAGACAACTGTGCGTTTTGACAATGACTATTCTTCCATGGTAATTGCTAAAAGAAAAGTTTTTCTGCCACTAATAAGGGAGCTTAAAAAAGCACAGTTTAAAACATACCTTCTGTTTCCTGCCAAGCTTAAAATCTTCCTTCCTGATGGTCCTAAGGTCTTCGATGATTTAGACTCTGCTTTACTGTTTGTCAAAGAAAAAGGATTTTGGATAAAATAGAAGAAATGGAATGGGCTAGTTCTTCATTAAAGAGATTGGCAACTGAAGCTTCCTGGAAGACTTCAGAGAAGAAGAAGAGACTAAAAACAAATGATTTGTTATATGTTTTTTTCTCTCTCATCATTTTAGTTCATTATTAATCTTTTGAATATAGTTCCTGCATTTCCAGAAAGCCACAAATATTTTGGAAAAGATTTAATCAAAGTTATTCTCTATGTGCAAAGAAATGTTTTGTTTCATAACCAGTCAAAATGCCTGAGGATTTAATGGCAGGCTGTGACTCGATTTGTTTTTCTTTCTGAAAAAGTAAGGTTAGTAATTTGATACATTTTTTATCTTTATCTTTTTTTTCCTTCTTCTTTTATTATTTTCTTTGTTTAAACAATGACATTCTATTTAGATTATGTAGTGGGTAAAGGGTGGGGAGGGCAGGGAGAGAACAGTAATGAAAATATCATTAATAGAATAATAACATATTTATTTCTTGTAAAAGTTTATAAGTTCTTCAAATGCTATTTCTAATTATACTTCCTTGATTATACTGCTTATGCTTGTTTGTAAATAATCTGTCATGCTTTAACTAATAATAATCAGAACTAAATAAGAGTAAATAATATGTTTTATGTTTAACTCTATTAATATAAACAGTAAGTAACATTCCATTGTATATACTTCTTACAGCTTTCTCTTACATTTTTTATTTCTGCCTCACTCCCTTTATTTTCTACTCTCTTTTCTTTTCTTTATTAATATATAGAAATGCTTTTGACTGTGTGGGCACAGTGAATAATAGGATTTGTATGAAAATTGAGTTGGGAGAAGAATGCTGAGTTTTATTGCTTGTTGGTAATTTTGAGTTTAATTTCACTTGCATAGAGGCTGTGATGATCTGTGGAATACATTGTGGAGGTTCTGTCATGTTTAGATGCATTTACACTGCTAAATGAATGTTTGTCACTAGTTTTTAATAAGTTTCCCGCCAAAATGTTAAGAGAGACAATCTGGGATGTGGGCTGTCTTATGCACAATGTTCTTGAGTTACCTCAGAATCTTCAAATCACAGAATTCTCACAGAGAAACTGAAAGCAGTTAGTATAAACATTGACAAGGTTATCACACTGACACACCACAGATTCAGGATATGTCAGTTATAATGTGTTTAAATGATGTAGTTTCTTGTAGTAAGTAAATGTCTTATTTTAGAAGGCATAAAAAATGAAACATTTATTTAAATGTTTTTGAAAATCTACTTAACAGCAGCATAATAATCTGTGTTAAAAATTTGTGTTCCAAACATATACTTTACTATAACTCATTTAATTCATCTGATTGACAAACATAAATAATCTTATAACTCTATTCTGGAAGAAATGTCATGTGATATATTTTAAAGCAGTAGGTTAGCATGATTGTAAAATCTGGTTACCAATATGTATTTGCTGTGCATTGTTTTGTATAAAGCAGACAGATTTATTCTGGGGATAGCAAGTGGGATGGTGCTCTGCAGGGACACAACTCAGTGAGATCAGATATATATATATATATATATGTGTGTGTGTGTGTGTGTGTGTGTGTGTGTGTGTGTGTGTGTGTGTGTGTGTGTGTGAGTGTGATGGCTTTTTTTCTGTGAGTCTGCATGGCTATCCAATATGATTTGTAATGATTTCTATGAATACAATGTTTTACTCTATTGACAAAATGAATGTTTGCCACAAGTTTTAATAAGTTTCCGCCAAAATGTTAAGGGAGACAATCTGGGATGTGGGCTGTCTCATGCACAGTGTCCATGAGTTTCCTCAGAAGCTTCACTCACAGAATTTTCACAGAGAAACTGAAAGCAGTTAGTATAAACATTGACAAGGTTATCACACTGACACACCACAGATTCAGGAAAAATACTCTATTCATAAAATGTGTCAGTTATGATGAGTTTAGATGATGTAGTTTCTTGTAGCAAGTAAATATCTTATTTTAGAAGGCATAGAAAATGAAACATTTATTTAAATGTTTTTGAAAATCTACTTAACAGTAGCATAATAATCTGTGTTAAAACTTGTGTCCCAAACATATACTTTACTATAACTCATTTAATTCATCTGATTGACAAGCATAAATAATCTTATAACTCTATTCTGGAAGAAATGTCATGTGATATATATTAAAGCAGTAGGTTAGCATGATTGTAAAATCTGGTTGCTAGTGTGTGTTTGCTGTGCATTATTTTGTGTGAAGCGGACAGATTTGTTCTGGGGACGCAAGTGGGATGGTGCTCTGCAGGGCACGGCTCGCTGAGATCAGGTATATGTGTATATATGTTTGTTTGGGTGTGTGTGTGTGTGTGTGTGTATGTTTGTATATGTGTATATATGCGTGTGTGTGTGTATGTTTGTATATATGTGTATGTGTATATGTGTGTGTGTGTGTGTGTATATGTGTGTGTGTGTGTGTGTGTGTGTGTGTGTGTGTGTGTGTGTGGGTATGTGTGTGTGTGTGTGTGTGTATATGTGTGTGTGTATATGTATGTGTGTCTGTCTGTGTTTATGTGTGTGATGGCTTTTTTTTTTAGGTAATAACGCAGGTGTTTCTGAGAATCTGCATAACTATGCAATATGATTTATAATAATTTTATGAATACAATATTTTACTCTATTGACAATAATGAGTTTAAGTAAATGCTCATATACAAACAATTCAAGATTTTTTTGGAAGCTGTTGATAGAATTCACATGACAGAAAATAGATGCATCTTAATGCATGTAATGTCTGAATCATATTAGCCAAAGTTTTTGATTTAAATGAATGTTAGAACATAATTTTCTCTCCTCTTGATTTCTAACATTAAGATTATTTGAATGCTATTAGAATACAAGTGTTATATATTACATAGATCTATATAATAGTATGAACAGTTTTTAAAAAAAAAAAAAAAAAAAAATTTATTTTAGTTTATATGATGCTGTTTTACCAAATGTGTAGTTTTGTCTTGATAGATAATTGAATTGAAAACTGTTAACCTCAGTTAAATATAACTAGTATTAAATTGATAAGGTGGTAGCTGAGGTACTGCTGCTTAGGGTAGGTTGTTAACTTGAGTAGTAAATACTGCTCTAAGTTGGAGTTTTCAACTCCAGGCGGGATGCAAGGTTTAATCCTTACATTATTTTCACTTGTTCATTGTTATATGTATATAGTTTTGACATCCACAATATATTTTGTACACTCATTGTCACTACAAACAAAATTGAATTCTATACAAAATCCCATAAGAGATTTAATAAATACAGCTATGTTTAAAGGTACACCTAAAAGAGGAGATGTAACATTATTTATCTTGTTATTTGTTATTTCGATCATAAGATTCTTGAGTTTTAAAATGCCAAATGACATCTTTAAAAGGAATTTCTTTAAACATTAATGGATTGAATAATCCGTGTAAAAGGGCAAGCCTAATAAGATACATTAATCTACACAAGGCCAATCTAGTCTTCCTGCAAGAAACCCATCTCTTGAAAAAAGATATTGATAAACTAGCCACTAATAAGTATACAGTATTGGTTAGTTCAGAGCACACTCAGAAAAAAGAGGAGTGGCTATTTTATGGAATAAAAGTATGCCCATTCCTAAAACCATTAAGTCTTATCAGGATGACAAAGGAATGTTTTGTATGGTTACAATACAAATTAATGGGAAGACTTACACTTTAATTAATGTATATTGGATACCTGGAATTGGTATTAATACAGTGAAACATCATATTGATAAGATCATATCATTCTCTGTAGGGATATTATTTTAGCTGGTGATTTTAATTGTATACTACATGAAAGTGATACTACCACTATAAAGAAAAGAAGAATTACATCTAATGCAAAACATTTAAATGATTTTGCTAATTCTTATCATTTGAATGATATTAATAATCAGATAGAGTCAAAATCATTACCATACACCTTTTTTTCTAACAGATACAAAACTTATTCAAAAATAGATAGGGTCTTTATTTCTAACCAGATGGTAACAGATTTAATTAATTCCAAAATCATTTCATGTCCTATATCTGATCATAACTCAATTGTTTTCGAATTCATGATACAAAATACTCATAATGTTCAGATCAAAAGGATACCAGCATACTTAACTCAGCTAAAAGACTATAAAGAATTTATACTTTCAGAAGTACAACATTTTCTAGACATAAATAATACTCCTGAAGTCTCCATTGTCTATGTTTGGGATGCCTTAAAATCATATCTATATGGACAAAGTATCAGATGGTATAATAACAAAAGGAAATCTTGGGATAAGGAATTGTTAGATATTCAAAGTAAACTAGACTCTTATAAACATAATAATAAAGAAAATATTATGGACAAGAAAGTTATTGAAGAAATAAACAAACTAAATGAGAAATACAAAGAAATTTTAACTCATAAAGTTAAAATAACTTTAGAGAAATACAAGTTTTTGTCTTATTCAATAAGCCCCAAATACTTACATAGACTTAAAAATAAAACAAAAAGATTGAATAAACAAAACCATATCAAAGAAATCTTTTCTCTACGGAAAATGAAGAATGTTTCTAGTATACCAGAAATACTGGATGAATTTAGAAATCATTTTCACAAGATTAACCATAACAACATTAACATGGAACCTAAAGATAAAATAAAGGAGTTTATAACCACAAACATGAATAAAAAGCTTAATAAACAACAGATTAAACTATTGGACAAGAGTATTTCATATACAGAAGTTATTACACAAATAAATAAGCTTAAATCAAACAAAGCACCGGGTAATGATGGTATTATACCAGAGATATATAAAATCCTTTCTAAAACTACATATTCGTTAATACATAAGGTTTTTATTCTGGCCCAAACTGAGTTAATAACCCCCCATCTTGGCAATATACATTTATTTCACCAATTTTAAAACCTAATAAAGATCCAACTAGATGTTCTTCATATCGACCCATCTCATTACTTAATGTTGATTATAAAATGTTTATGAGTATTTTTGCTGATAGATTGAAGACAATTATCCCCGGCATTATAAACATAGATCAGACGGGCTTCATTGTAAATAGAAATACTTTTGATAATATAAGAAGAACTTTAACATTAATTGATTTTGCAAATAGGAAAAAGAAATATTTAACACTTATTAGTCTTGATATAGGTTCAGCATTTGATTCAGTAAGTTGGGACTATCTGTTTACCTTACTGAAATGCACAAATTTCTCTGATGCATTTGTAAATTTAATTGAGCATTTATACAAAGGAACGCTGGCTTATATTAAGGTAGGAACATATGTTTCACAAAAAATACCCATTCTTAAAGGTACAAAGCAAGGATGTCCACTTTCTACACTATTATTCACTTTAGTAATGGAGCCTTGGGCTAATTTGATTAGAAACAGTACTGACATAGAGGGTTTTGAAATAGAAGAAAATACAACATCAAAAATTCAACTTTTTGCAGATGATGTTCTAATTACATCAGCAGGATCTAATTCTTCTATGCAGTCTTTATTTGATAAAATGATGAATTTTAAAAGTATTTCTGGTTTAATATTCAATGAAGAAAAACTAAAATACTACCTATATATACACGAAAAAATACTCTCATTAGTGATTTTACTAAATATGTACCCAACTCAGGTCAGATAACTTATTTAGGTATAATACTATCTAAAGATATTAAATCTATTATATATAATAACTATAATACCTGTTTTCTTAATATACAAAATCTTTTAATACCTGGAATGATATGTTTTTACTATGGAGGAGAGACTTACAATTATTAAAATGATCATATTCACCAAGATTTTATACTTAATACAATCAATAATACTTTCACCTACAAAATAACTATCAAGAAACTGAATACACTAATGTTAAATTTCTTATGGGCACCTAATAGACCTAGGATTGCATTAAAGAAACATACTAATAGCTGGTCTCAAGGGGTATTTCTTTTCCAGACTTTAATTTATATATTATCTCTTCTATTATAAAAGTTATTACTTTATTAATAGATCGGTCATATGTCAAAATGGAAAGATTATTGGGAGCTAATTAGTATGCACTTCATGAAAATCTCCTTAACACATAAAAATATGATTATAAATAACTCCATGTTGTGGTTGCTAAAGGAATTTTGTACTTCACCTATTACACCTAAACATATGGTCTGTTACCCATTAAATATTATTATTAGTTATCGTAACTTTATATTCATGCACCCTAAGTATAGGGAATGGAATTTTATTGTATTCCTATAATTTATACTCAGGGTATGCTTATGTCATCTACTTCTGAAGGAGCTCATTTAGCTATAGATAATAATCTAAAGTACTGGTATCAGCTGATATCTGATAATAAAGTTAAAAATCTAGATTTCTTAAAACAAGAATTTGATCTAAGAGAAACTTGCTGGTTAGAGGTTCAGATCTTTAGACAACATCTCACTGATAGAATAGATCTAATGTCTATAACAGTTAAAGAATCTATTCCAAAACTGATTGATTACTTGATAATAAATTTACAGCATAAAGTTTCTGATAAAGGTAAACTTTCATATATACATAAAATTATCAGACAAGAAACTTTTACAATGTAGATTCATACTGGAATTATTTCACCTCTATTAATGGGGACCCACCAACTCAACAAGATAAACAATATATATTGGAATCTGCTTATAGAACTACATCTTCCATTGTCTGGAGACTTTATACATGGAAATTTTACATAGATCTTTTTATACACCTTTGATGATGAATAAAATTAGTAATAAAGATAATCTATGTAAGAGATGTAATATAGAAATTAATGCTGACTGGGCTCATATGTTTTATGACTGTATGAAGTTGAAAGAATACTGGAAGTCAATTAATGAAATTTTGCAGGCTCTTTTACAGATAATTTCATTATTTCTAAGTCTCTTATATTATTCAACACACCTGTACCTCAATGTGTTAAAAGATTAAGCTTCCCTTGTTATGGTCTATCCTAGCAGTGGCTAGGAAAATAATAACTAGAAATTGGATTTCAGATACACCTCCTTCATTCAATGAATTTAAAAATGTTATGAATATAATGTGTCATATGGAAATAAGCACAATTAGAATGAGAACAACTAGAAAAACATCACATTTTATTGTATGGGATAATTTACAAAATTTGTTAAAAAAATTCTAATTTCAATAGCACAGTATTTTAGTTTAATTAATTGATCTGATTGTAGTGGATGTCTTTGTAAATACTTTAGTTGTTTTGTTGAATATTATAATAATACCTATTTTTAATTATTTGTATAAAATTGTTATGATATTTCTCTTATATGTTAAAACAATAAACTTGTTTTGAAAAAAAAAATAATATTACTGATTCAGAACAAAAATAAGTACTGATAGTCGATATTATTTTTTCATCATTACATTAAGACTGTATAATATACTCATGTGAAATGCAGTGAACTGTGTAATTAATTGACCACTTCATTCTGGACCATTGGCTCTGCACTGCAGCACTGACACTCATGAATGATATACAGCCACATACAGCCTTACCACACAGAATCATGTTTTTTTTATCCCTCCTGCATTGAAACATCAGCATAGCTGACATACGTCAGCAGTATGTATATATTATTGATCATAACATTGGCCTTACTCCCTCATATCAACCAATATGGATTTGCTCAAACCCTTCATCATCACAGTATCATCTCTGATACAGAATGAGACTCAAATCTTGCATATACTGCACGGCAGAGGGTAAAGATGGATTTCTGCAGTGGGGCTTGCATTAAGTCCTGTGTTCTCTATATTCTGTCAATATATTGGGAGAGAGTTCTAATCTTACAGCAGTCAATGTATGTTTCAAATTGTACAACTATGACCTTAACTATTGCTGTCCACAGTGCAGTTGTAGCTTGGAGTTAATTTTACATGGAATGGTAAGACCACATCAATGTCAGATCCTTTTCCCAACATAATCTTCTCTGCAGCACTACACTATCATCCTCTATAAAGTGCATTATTACAGTATATAAGTCAGACTTTTGTGATGGCACGTGTGTTAAGTACTATTTTTTCTAGATAGGGAGGGGGTTATAATCTCATAGTAGTCAAGTCATGTGCATGGATGTGTGTGTGTGTGTGTGTGTGTGTGTGTGTGTGTGTGTGTGTGTGTGTGTGTGTGTGCATGTGTGTGTGTATGGAGTTGTGTAAATATGAGATAATTGTGCACTGCAGGGTGAGTCAGTATCAATTTCATACATTTCTTCCAGCTTCATCTTCTCTGCAACACCACACTGATGTCATCCTGTATAAAGTGCTACCTCACACACTGAAAGCTAGATGTATGTGCTGTTATTTGCATTCCATATTGTGCTTATAGATTGGATACATAGGTGGTTCTAATCTCACAATGATCAGCTTGTCTGTGTGATGTGTTGGTCGATTGCATCACTGCAGGAATAATTGGAAAGGTCTTCTCTTTTGACTAATACTCATGAAAAACATTTATACGGTTAAATCGATCCTACATCCCCTTTTTTCAGTCTATCCATAAATGCATACTTTCTGTAACACACTGATGATATCATCATTTCAGTAATGCACACTTACACCACTAAAGTCAGACTTTTCCTGGGGCACATGCATAAAATAAACTGGTTTGTAGATTGTGTCAGTCAATAGGTAGGGGGCTCTGAATACAGCAATGAGATTCTCCTGTGTGTTTGTGTGTGTGTGTGTGTGTGTGTGTGTGTGTGTGTGTGTGTGTGTGTGTGTGTGTGTGTGTGTGTGTGTGTGTGTGTGTGTGTGTGTGTGTGTGTATATGCAAATAAATGCAGGAGGACCTTACACGTCTTATTCTTGGCTATAGTTGCAATTGTAGATAGCTATAGAAGTCATTTTTGCAAATGCATCTCCATTGCATGACATAGCTAATGTCATCCTTTCAAAGATGTTTTTATTGACTGCTATGCAATCAGATGTCTCCTGTGGTGTGTGCGTATAATACACTTGGTAGATTGCAACAGCATATTGTAGGGAGTTCAAATAGAGGGATGACCGTCATTTTGAGTGTGTGTGTGTTTCTTCCTCTTATTTTGCAGACCAGACTGCAAAAACATATACAATGTACATCTATACATTGTGCTTGTGGTATGCAACCACTTTTTACAGGAAACATGAAGGTAATACACAATGGTGATATTATACTTTGAAGTGTGCAGGGTCATAGTTGTCAAATAAATCTGTATTTGCACTTCTGTTTCAGCAAACCTTAATACGTCTGTAACGTGCTTGTATTCATGTTAGTGTGATGTGTATCATGCAAATGTGATTAGTGCTGGTGCTCATCATTCTAACAAATAAACATTGCGTGTGCTTCACATGAAGCTTTCACAATTGTTCAGGAATCCCAGGGTGTGTCTTTATCAGCATCATCACTATTTTCCAAACATCTTTTTCAAAATTGTTATTCATCTCATCATTTTCTTCACAATCCATCCAAAAATGTCCCTCACCCTTACATTGTTTGCACACAGTTATTAGTCATATGACCCCTATCCCCACATAAATTGCAAAATATTTTAACACATGACTGAATGAGATGACAAAAATTCCCACAAAAAAAAAGTGCTGGGCTGTTTCTCATGTCTTAATGTAGCCCTAAAACCATTAACAAAACTAGAACTAGGTAAATGTCTTATATTATTATTCTTATTTTTTAAAGTTACTTTCCCCTCCCAATACCATTCTGCAAATCCCTTTTATCTTTTTTCCTTTGTGAAACTATTCCTGTGTTCACATCTCCTTTCAAATAAATCTCTAAATCAGTTTCTTCTTCATTAGTCCTGAAATCTTTTTGTTAAAGCATTTCCTTGCCTAGAAATAATATAATTATTATATGAAAACATTTTTTCTTTAATTCACTTAATTCCAAGAATGTTGACCTTTTCAAAGGTTATGTCACAATAAAGTCTCACAATCCAAATGAATAAATGATCACAATGGTACAACACATTGTCCTACACATAGTGCTTATCAATAAATGTATAATTTCTAGTTCTTACTCTTATCACTGGCCTTTTTTTTTTTTTAATAATAATTGTCACAGTCAACTCTTTCTTGTTTTCTATCACCTTTTTGGTTACCTTGGAATAAAGCATCTGTCCATAAATGGCAACAGTTTATACAACACCCTGACCCCATGTAGAAAAGGAGAAAAAAGGGGCTTATTATGACAATGATGAAAGTATCTCTCCATAACTATCACACACAGCTTGGTTATTTTTTTTTCTTTACCAAATACCATCTTCATCATTTTGGACCACAAAACGTGGAGTCTTCACCCAGATCTACCTGATTAATCATTGCCACCAACAACTCATTCCCCAAACCACCAGAAAATCAGTACAATCCACATTCTCAAAACTATAAGTATCAGAAATCACCTCTTCTTCTACTTCCTCCTCCAAAATACAAACGCCAATACAATCCAACATTATATTATCTTCTTGGCCTTCTAACTCCTTCAATGTGCTTTTCCTCATGGCTGCCAGTTATCTTATGCATAACCACATTTAAATTAATTTCCAAACTAGCACACCATTCCTTCTATGCCTTATTCTTCATTTTAATTTATTTATTTTATTTTACATTTGTTGACTGGGTTCATCCAACTGAGCTAAGAAGCCCTTTTTCAGTGGAGGCCCGGTGAAAAATTCTCATGTTCTACAGATTATAATTTACAAAAATAAGTAAACAATGAACAACTGGTTTACAGAAAATATTCAAAGCAACATATACATAAAAAAATAAGGATTAACTACAGTAAACTAATCATTATGTCTGTCAGATTTAGAATCCTACATCACTCAGAAGGACTAACAATAATTTTGTCACCAGATGTAAAATCTTACATTATACAGATAAGAATTATGTAATGTGCTTAGGGCAGAGAAGTTAATGTGAGACAAGGTCTAGAGAGTTAGAGAAAGTTACATAAGTTGGGAGCTGATAGAGGTGTGTAGTTAGGGTTGATAAGCTGTTTAAGGGGGGGCGTATAGAGGCAGGTCCATTGGCTTAACAGGTATTCTTTAGTGGATAGTTTGAACTGACTAAGTTGCTTGAGTGACCTGATCTCTAGGGGGAGTTTGTTTCATGCCTTGGAAGGATTATAGCTATAGACAATACATCCTTTCGTAGTTTTAGGTTTGTGGATTTGTAGCAGATCTAGGTTAGAGCTCCAGAGGCCTCTAGCAGGTGAATAGTGGGAGATGACAGATGATAGGGTAGGACAGGCTGATAAAGGTTGGAGTGGGTGATCTGGAGTTGAGGGAGAAGAAGCTGGTGAGGTAGTTCAAGCCATTTAAAATGTTTTTGTGAGAGACAGTGATGTGACTTGTAAGTTTGATGTGCTGCAAATTTGGCTATCTTATTGTAGGTAGATTCAAGTTTGCAAGGAGTGTGGAGTTGAGACAAGTAAGAATTTGAGAGAGATAAAATAGAGTGGGTAGGAGGAAGGCATAACAGAGAGTTACTTTAGCTTCACTGGTGAGAAACATTTTGTTGTGGTAGAGGAGCCCTAGTTTCTGTTGAATTTTCTGGACACAATTGTTAATGTGTAAATTGAATTTAAGTTCATTGTCAATGATGACACCAAGGAGTTTAGTGCTAGTTTCCACCTCGATGTGTGTGTTATTGAGGGACAGGATTGTGAAAGTGTATTTAATGTGGATGTAGTTTTTAGGAAGAAAAAGTAGTAGTTTAGTTTTTTTGGGGGGGTTTAAGGATAAGCTGGTTATCAGAGAGCCAGTTTTCTACTGAGTTAAAGGAAGTCTGTGTTGTAGAGATGAGTTCAGAGGGGGAGTCAGCAATACTGATGGCAGTAGAGTCATCAGGGTATTGGACCAGTAATGACTGAGGACAGAAAAAATAAAGAAGATTAGTGAGGATGTTAAAAAGTAGTGGATCAAGGATGGAACCCTGAGAGACACCCATTTTAAATGGGAGAGGAGGGGAGAGAACAGATTGCCAGTTCACTGCTTGAGATCTGTCACTGAGGTAGCTGGAAACCTATGTAATAGTAGCAGATGAGAAGTTAAGGTTGTTTAGTTTGTGCAGAAGGATAGGGAGAGAGATGGTCTCAAAAGCTTTAGAGAGATCTAAGAATAGGCAGGGGACAAGTTTGTTGTTATCTCTATTCTTCATCCACAGATCCAACATGGCATACAAATGGTGGTTCAGTATTTCATCAAATTTAGCGCTGCTTTTGAATGTTTTTATCTATGACATCATTACGCTTGTTACTGAACTTTTGAATTGAGAAACTCTCCCAGCTGGGGATTAACCTATACATCACTAGCTGGGTAGTCAACTGTCTCACCAACAGAATGCATATTCTCAAAGTTGGGGATTCCATCATTACCAGTAGACCAGTTACCAATAGCATACCACAAGGATCTGTGCTGGGCCCTCTACTATTTTGAATCTATTTCTCAGAAATGCAGGTGAAAATAAATGGCCTGTGGCTTACCAAGTTCACTGAAGATTGCAAACTGGCTGCAATCATTGAATCCCCAAAAGATGTTAACATATTAAAAAAGGAGCTAACACAGGCAACTGATTGGTGCCAAAGCCAGGGACAAAAACTAAATGCAAAAAAGTGCATTATTATCCCCTTTGACAGAGAAGAAGTCCCAGCAAATTACAATATTGACAACAACCCCAAGCTCAAACCCAGTGGTGTGGGATTGAGGGAACACAGGTTGATAGTAATCTAAATGTCGATCACCATGTGTCCAGCATGGTAAGGCAAGCCTTCTATGTTGCACATCTCATAAGTAAGGGCATCTCATCCAAGACTAAGGATGTTATAACACCTCTGTAGTTGACCCTCATCAGACCACTAATAGAGTGCAATGCTCCCTTTTGCATGTACCTCATCAGACACCTCCAGCAACAAGAGTGAACACAGAGGTTTCTCACCAAGAAAATTCAGGGCTTCCAAAACATGACCTACATGGAAAGATTGAATGCCCTGTCACTGTACTCTATATATTACAGGCTGCTGAGAGGTGACTTGTGCCTGGCCTACAGAACAGTCTATGACCCTGCCTTAATGGAAATGCTGCACATTTGTAAATCAAATGAGACAAGAGTCACTTCCTCCAGGGATCTCAACCTAGCCTGTGACATTAACCACCCCTCTGCAATAAACTCAGATAAACTCTCAATTCATGTAAAGCAGAGCTCCTCAATGACCCTATTCAAGCACAACCTAGACAATTGTATGGGAGACTGTAAATTCACCCTGGGGGTGGTACCTATGTCTCTCATGGACTGGAGCAGATGGAGCTGGTCACAGACTTGCTGGGTGAATAATAACCATCTAACCAAAGTCAATTGGGGAAGTATAACATAGCTAGGCTTGTTTAGGCCCTAGGACCGTTAGCCTAGTAACCTCCTATGAAACTACGAATTTCAGCCAACATGCCTATAAAGATTCCTTTGTAAGAAGATTGATGAGTATAGCCTACCTTTTGTCAAGAGCTGTTGCTTTCTTCTCTTCATTCACAGTACGGTTGACTATTGTTAAATACTTTTTTTTCAATTTTTTACCTATTGACATCATGCAGGCCAACAAAAGCACAATTATGATAACAGTAACATTGACTTCTATGGCATAAACATTGGATTGTATCCAATTTACGCAGTCTTTTTACTTGATCAGCCTGAGGAAAATTAGATAACCATAGAAGAAGTCTGAAGAAGAGCTGTATTAATAAAAATAACAACCAGATTAAACTACATGCAAATCAAGGCCAGCTGAAACAAGGATGTCTGAGGGCTCTGTTCTGAGACCAATACTTCTTCCTTTATACTAAAATGATTGTCTTTCACTTACAACATTGCATTTAGCTGTGTAGGCAGAAGGCTTTCTAAGATGAAGCCAAAAAAACTACAAACACACAGGATTGCCTTCTTGAACACTTATCCAAAGTATGCACCTACCTGGCTGTCTAAAAATAATCTAGTACAATATCCCCCTTAGCTATGCTACTTGGCATCACTTACCTCATAGTTAAGACACTGCAAATAATGTGCTAAGAATATTTTGTAAGCTTCTTGTCTTCAGGTAAAATCAACTTGAAGATGTTGAGACAAAATTTAAATATAAGCACATGTTTAGGTAATAAAAAAAACAATATTCAGAAGGCCACCAAAAACATCTTATAGATTATACCAACACTACATAATTCACTTTTTGTCATAATATTGTAAATTGGTGATGAAAAGTCTGTGATGATTTTTTTTTTTTTGCAACAAATATAATTTGCAGCATGGATTTTTTTGTTTAATTCCAGGAACTGCATGATTGGCACATGGGAATTGTGACTTCCCTAAACTAACTGGGTACCAGTATATAAACCTAAAGAAGTCAGTTTCCATCAGAACTAGGGTGATAGCTGAAGAATTACAGAAATCCCTTCAGCTGTGGCAGATTTGCCACTCTCCTCTCAACCAAAATTTAGGTGGAACTTTGCTGGAAGGTATGTCTGGTAGGAGTATCAGACCTATCTGTTTCCCAATGCCATATAATTAAAAAAAAAAGCCATGGCTTACTGTTATGGTAATTTTATATGTTTATTCAAAGACTAAAGATATTGGTTGCTTCTATTTTTGGTTAGTTGGTGTGCATACCTCTCAGCCTGGAAGCATCAAAAATCTGGACAAAGGCCCATGAAAAATAAGTACAAATCTGTACGCTGATTAACATCAAATTTGCATACATTATGTAACCCCTGACTATATTAAATTATATTCTTTGTATACTACAGCACACTTGATAGAGTGCTTTTTAAATTTATTGTTTTGAACATTTTTCCAGTAAGCAAAATGCATGAACTAACAACGACAAAACTGCCCAATTCAGTACATTTCCATCATAAAAGTCTACTCAAACTTCTACAGTCCATCAGTATCAGTAAATATGCACAATCTCTGCAGAAGTAGAAGTCATCTAAATAATTCCACATTAAATAAATCTGTAACTAATGAAGATGTTGCTGCTAGCAAATAACTTTATATTTCATTGTTTCATCTACAAATAAAGTGCATGTTGCCCTTGAAGAATAAATTGCCTATGTTACATTAAAAATGATAAGCAAGTAATATTTCAGTAGGGAATGGATGGCAAACTGATAACAGGTTCATAGTTACTAGGTATCTCCACCAAAGGAGGACATTCTCAGGACTGCAGCATCCACTCCCTTTAAAAGTACAACACAGTACAGTAGCAGCAATCCATCTACATACTGTGGGAGTAGAACCCACAGCCTTCTGCAGCAAAAGGAAGTATACTACTTGCACTATTAACAGTGCAAGCAGACTTTGCATAATCAGCACTAAATTTCTTTTACACTGAAGAACTGTGCAGCACAAGAAATCATAAAAAAGCCAACATTTATTGGGGGGAAGATAAAGGCCCAAAACTGGGGACAAATTTTAAACATTGCTTGTATAATCTTAGAAAGTTGCTAGAATAAAATGTTGTGTTACCATGTGTTTCCTGAAAGATAGGAAGATTGAAACTTAAATGGCTATCATTATTTAGTGAATTCCGTTCTCACTGATTTGCCAGAAAACCATACATTTCATTTAATATTTGTTTACTGGGAAAGTCCAACCTGGAACAAAGCTAATTCTCAGCAGAGGCCTGGGGAGAAATGCTCCAGATGCATGCCTTTGTAATGTGGGAGGAAACCCACACAAACACAGGGAGGACATGCAGACTCCACTCAAAAGGCAGTTCAGCCAAGATTTGAACCAGAAAAACCTTTACCTGTGAGGCATCAACACTACCACTGCACCATCCAAACTTTAAAAGGAACAGGCCAAAAGTATGAGGCAAATATTTCAGACATTCTGTAAACATTTGTACAGTTGAGAGCTATAACTCCTTCAATCAGAAGTGGTGGTATGGGTAGAGAACTCAGGCTCTTGCTCCTTGTACCTAAGGGTACAGGGTTTGAGTCTGAGTAATCCTAACCAACAGGTATATCTAACTGGGGCATTTTACACACACACACACACACACACACACACACACACACACACACACACACACACACACACACACACACACACACACACACACACACACACACACACACACACACACACACACACACACACACACACACACACACACACACACACACACACACACACACACACACACACACACACACACACACACACACCAAAGAGCCCAGCCCACACACACACCAAAGAGCCCACACACACACCAAAGAGCCCACACACACACCAAAGAAGCCCACACACAGCAAAGAGCCCACACACAGCAAAGAGCCCCCACCCACACACGCAGCAAAGAGCCCACACACAAAAGCAGCAAAGAGCCCACACACACACAAAAGCAGCAAAGAGCCCACACACACAAAAGCAGCAAAGAGCCCACACACAAGCAGCAAAGAGCCCACACACACAAGCAGCAAAAAGCCCACACACAAAAGCAGCAAAGAGCACACACATACAAAAGCAGCAAAGAGCACACACAAAAGCAGTAAAGAACCCCCCACACACACAAAAGCAGCAAAGAGCCCCCCCACACACACACAAAAGCAGCAAAGAGCCCACACACACACACAAAAGCAGCAAAGAGCCCACACACACACAAAAGCAGCAAAGAGCCCCCACACACACACAAAAGCAGCAAAGAGCCCACACACACACAAAAGCAGCAAAGAGCACACACAAAAGCAGCAAAGAGCCCACACACACACAAAAGCAGCAAAGAGCCCACACACATGATAAACTGACTTGCATAAAAGCAGCAGAGCCCACACACATGATAAACTGACTTGCTTAAAAGCAGCAAAGAGCCCACACATGATTGCTTAAAAGCAGGAAAGAGCCCACAAACACAATAAACTGACTTGCTTAAAAGCAGCAAAGAGCTGGACTTAAAATGCACAAGAACCAATGATAAACAGAATGCCGAACTTGAGACTTGCAGCAAAGAGCCAACTTACACACACTCTAATTTAAATCAATTAAAGTTAGAATGAGATAAAGTTGAAATTCACAAGAACAAAGTTACACACACTGCAGTGCAACGGTTGAATGATAAAGCGAATGCCGGACTTGCAGCAAAAGAGCCAGCTGAAATGCACATTTAAATTACACATACTCTAATTAAAACTCAAATGAAACTGAATGCTGGACTTAAAAGCAGCAAAGCACATGAATGAATGAACTTAACTTAAACACACACTCTAATTAAAAATGGTTGAATGATAAACTAAATGCCGGACTTAAATGCAGCAAAGAGCCAGTTAAAGTTAAAATGCACAAGAACAAACTTACACACGCACTTGCACATAGTATCTTGCCTGGCCAACAGATAGACACACTAAACTAAAAGCCATAAATGCACACAGTTCTTGGCCAACACTGAACTTGCACACATGCGGACAACAAATAATAACAGTTGTTTTTCCTCTTACCTGCTGCAGGACTCTCCAAAATTGAAATTATGTCACCTACTATTTCCCTCCGAGTCCAACAGGCAGTAGCAGCTATCATCACATATGCCCCTATAGGCTGGTGATATGTGGTGACATCAGCCAAAAATTTAAAGTGGTAATCCAAAAAAAAAAAAAAAAGGAACGGGAAATTTGGAAATTAAGGGGGCCACTAAGTAATTTGTAGCACCCCAGTATTTTTCCCACAAAACTGATAAATACTGAGGGATTTGGTACAGTTGAGAAGTCTGTTGGTGTGTCTTCATTCATCTCAGTGTCTGCCAAAAGAAATAACGTTCATTTGATGGCCATGAGTTTGCTAGTGTACCTACCAGCTTGCTGGATTTGCTAAGCATTGGCAGGTCTGCAAATGGACTAAGCCTTGGGTCAGGTAAAGGGATTAGCTATAGTTTTGCAACATCACATTGGTATGAATTTTGTAGGTTCATAGGTCAATTGGGGTGTACTAGGCTAATGATAACAAGGGCCTTTTTATGCCTAGCCATGCATCCCAAATCTTTGTCAAGTTCTGATATCCTTGATAAGTGTAAGCAGAGGTTTAGGAGATGACTTGCACAGCAGTCGTCACCTCACAGCAAGATGTTCTCCAGTTTGATCCTTGGCTGTGTAGTTTCTATGAAGAGTCTGCTTGTCCTCTGTGCATTCATGTGGGTTTCCTCTGGGTGCTCCAGTTTCCTCCCACATTACAAAGACATGCATCCAGATTGTTTCGCCTCAGGCCTCTGCTGAAAATTGGCTTGTTCCAAGTCAGACTTTCCCGGTTAACAAATGTTAAATAAATACAATGAAACATTTACAAAGCAGGGACCTGTGAGATGAGCCATATACAGGCAGCCTGTGTCCATTAGAGACATAGGTGCAATCCAGTTGTCCCAAGTTACAATTGAATTGGGTTAGGGAGAAACTTCACTTTAGATAGATGGGGAGCCTGTTCCAGAGAAGGGGTAGTCTCTGTGATACATACCTACCTTTCCAGTAGGTCCTACTTACATCACAGACAAGGTGTAAGTCTTTAGAATGGATAATTCTGGTGCTGTTTGTTTTTTTGTTTTGCAGATATGCAGGAGGTCTGTTAGGTTAAAGTCTAACAATGCCTTGCATTTCAGGCATAGATATCCCTTCAACAGACTATAGGAGACAAGATACAGGGATACAACCTTGAGATGGTCAGAATAGGACATGTTACTCATGCCCTATATTCTTTTAGTGAGGAACCTATGTGGACGTTCCAATTGTTCAATGTGCCTGGCTATGTACATACCAAAGAAGGCACTTTACTCAATGAAAGGTCTAATGAATGCTAAATACATTGGAACAATGACCTCCTTGGACCTAGATCCCATACCTTTGTTTATAAGTTGCACAGCACAGAATGATTTCCTCAGTACTGTAGACATGCAATGGTCAAAGGCTAGATTACTGTCTGTGCGTGTCCCCAAGTCCCTGACTACTGAAGGAACTCTTAGTATGTTGTCAATATGCTATTTACCACAGATGGATATTATGCATTTCTTGGCATTTAATTGTAGTACATGGCTCAAGTTATTTGTCTGTTTCAGTCCTTCCTGGACAACATTAGTGTTGAGGGTGTGGTGATTTCTATGACTGCTGCTAATTTGCAATTGTCTTCAAATTTAGTCAGACAGAGGCTCTTGTCAGTGGTCTTGACTTCAGTCCTTGAGGGAGTATTTGTGACTGGCCTCTTTGTAGAGGTGGAGTTACCAAATCTAACTTCCTGGGTCGTGTCTGTGGGCCAGGTGGCTATCCACTTTGTGACATATGGGTTTATATCTAAACTCTTTAGTTTGTGAACAATGCCAGAGCAGGGTATTGTATCACATGCCTTGGCCAAGTCCAGCTAGGCTGTTTGAACCCTTTTCCCCCAATCATTACTTTTGTGACCTTCTGAAAGAAGTCTACCAGGCTGAGTAGGCGTGACCTGCCCTTGACATAAACAAATGTATTTATGTGTGTATGTATGTATGTATGTATGTATTTATTAATTTATTTGACATTTGATTACCAGGAAAGTCTGACTGGATCCAGGGAGACTCATTTTCAGCAGAGGCATGAGTAGATAAGCTCCAAATACATGTAAAAAGAAATATTAAAAGAGAAATTAAGACAATAAAGATAATAAAAGTATACAATAAAGCATGTGAAGAACAGAAGAATATTAAGTTACAAGTAGAAATCATTGCAATAAATATAATGCATTATCACAGGAGGAAAATTAGGTGATAAGACATTAGTTATATTTTGATAGTGACAATCAGTAAAACACAAGAGGATAAAACAGGTTAGGGGATGAGAAAGGGATATAGTGCAAGTGGGTTAAGTAGGAAAAGAGTGAAAGAATATAATAACATAGGGGAAGGAGCTAATGTGCGAAAAAGGAAGGAGTCAGGGTGTTAAGGTAGTGGATTATGGAGAGTACAGAGAGAAGTTTAGGCCTAGTACGGAAAGTAAGGGGGGACAAGAAGGGAGAAAGGAAAGGAGAATTAGATGTTGTGAAAATGTGGCTTGGGGTAGTTAGAAAAGGATATAGTGTCAAGTATGGTTAGAGCAGGAGCAGATCACTTTGCTTTGCTTTAGTATTCTTTAGAGCGATTTTAAATGAGCGTAAGTTGATGTTTGATCTAATGTTTGTGGGAGGTTTGTTCCACGCTTTGGCAGTGCAATAGGAATATAGGGATTTCTCAGCAGTTTTATTGGGTTTGTGTATAGAAAGAAGTTGTTTGACTTTGGATCTTAGAAATCTATTAGGGAAATAGGTAATAAAAACAGATGTTAGTGCAGGACAGACAGTAGGTTTATAGATAATGTCATGGGCTTTTATGAGTTGTAAGTAGGTGAGTTTGTGGCACCTCCAGCCATTTTAATGATTGAAGTGCAATGCCGTGATGAGTGGAGAAGGTAGAGTTTGTGGCAAGTTCTGCAATTTTATTATAGCAAGTTCCAGGTTTTGCTGAGAGAGAGCTCTGAAGATTAATAAAGATGATGGCACCATACAAGAGAGAAGGTAATAGGCAGGTATTAGCAAGACTGATTCTAGTAGACTGGTTAAGAAAAGGTCAATGTCTGTAGAGCATACATAATTTCTGGTATATTTTTTATGTTATTCTGTATATCTAAGTCAAATTTTAGGTTATCATCAATAATTACACCTAGCAGCTTGGTGTTTGGAACAGTTTTAATCAGTGTGCTATTTAGGGAAGGGATGTTGAAATTGTTTTACATTCTTCCAGTTTTTGGAGGGGGGGGCAAAGAGTAGGAGATTAGTTTTGTTAGGACTGAAAAGTTGTTGAGAGTTATGAAGCCAGAGTTCAATAGATGAGAAACCTTCTTGAGTCATATTTTGAAGTTCAGATAAGTTATTAGAAGTGCAAATAATAGAATAATCATCAGCATATTGGATTAAAGAGGCTTGGTGGGTGGATGAATGTAGGTTGTTTATGAAGATATTAAACAAGAGAGCCCCAAGGATGGAGCCCTTGGATACTCCTGTAACAATTGGCAGGAAGGGAGAAAGTGAGCCTTGCCATTTTGCTAACTGTTGTCTGCCTGAGAGGTATCTTATGAACCATGCAAGGGAGATGAGTGTGAAACCATGTGAGGAAAGGTCATATAATTATGTATTATGTAAAACAGTATCAAATGGTTTGAGTGGTCTAAATATACTGTGCATGCAAGCTGAACAGAATCTCTAGCAATGATTTGTGGTGTCCGTGAATGATATTAGTCCGGTAGTAGTGCTAGGATTAGGTCTTAAACCATGTTGGGCGGGGGAAAGGAGCTTGTTGAGTAGAAGATATTTACTGAGTTGCATGGGGATACATTTATCCAGTATTTTAGACAAAGGTGACAAGATAGCAATGGGACAGTAGTTAGACAAATGAGAGCAGTTACCTTCTATGTGTAGTGGGATAATATAGGACCTTTTTTCCAGATGATTGGTATATGCGATTCAATAATTGACCTGCTGATAAGAATACTGACTGGGTAGGCAATGGCTTCAGTGGCAAGTTTAAGGTACTCAGCTGGGAGATTATCAACTGAATTAATACAAGGTTTGAGTTTTTGTAGAAGTTTATTATGTAGTTGGCAGGGACTGAATATATAGCGTAAAGCTAAGAGTAGAAGCTGGAGAATATTGTGAGACATCAAAAGTAGCACTATTTGGTGAAGGTGTGTTATTAGCAGACGATTGCACTAGGTTAGGCATGCTGTCAACAAAGTCAGAGTTAAGGAAGGTGATATTTTTTGCAGGAGATTATCTGGGAAGGGTCTAGGATTTTGTTTTGTGCCTTGTTTAAGAACTTAGTTAATTGTTGACCAGACTTTTATGGGGTTTTGAAAGTAATTTGATTGCTGATAGGTATTGAATTGCTTTTTATTTGTTGTAATAAGTTTTTCATTTTATTACGGACTTGTTGGCAATGTAATAAATTGTCTTGGGTGTTATTTTTTTACTATTCATGCTATGCTTTATTTCTAAGGGACATTAGTTGCTTGGTAGGACAAGATAGCCATGGGACATGATTGATTTTGGTTTGATTAGTCTGGGTTGGAACTACATTATTAAGTATATCTAAGAATATGGTATTGAAGTAATCAATGGCTTCGTCCAATAGAAGGGTTTTTATGGTAGCCCAGTTAACAGATTTTAGTATGTCTAGAAAATATTCTAGATTAAATTTAGATAAATTATGGTTTGTATTGTAGAAGTATGTGTTAGGGTATATTTAGATGTTCTGATGGTGTATGAAGGTAGGTGGTCACTTAGTGTGTTGGGGAGAGTACCGGTTTGTGTGAATTTCCCAGGATGTGATACTAGGATCCAGATGAGACTGGATCCTTGGTTGTAGTTTTTGTTGTATCCTTTGGGAGATTGTATGATTTCTGTAAAGCTGTAGAGGGAGAGAGTGATGTAAGATTTAGCCTGTTTATGTTAACATCACCTAGAATGATAATTTCATTGGAAAGGTTAGTTGTGATGCAATGTAAGATATTTTCAAGTGTGTGGATGTTATGTCCTGGAGGAATGTAGATGACTGCGATACATAAGTTTTTGGAAGTGTTCATTTTTTAAAGTGGTAATGAGAAGTTCAGCATTATCAAGTTTGTGGATAGGACCTGAGTATTTGGTTATAGTGACGTGACTATTGTGGAATTATGCAATACCACCACCTTTCTTGTGTAATTTATCTAGTCTAGTCCTATTATATCTTGGAGGTAACAATTCAGTGTATTTTATTTCAGGTTTTAGCCAGGTTTCTGTGGCAGCTAAGAAGTCAGGTGTATGCAGTGCTATTCTGGCATGGAAGTCTGAGATTTTATTGCAGATGCTGTGAAAATTAAAGGTAAAGAATTTTTAGATACTTGCTTAGGGATAATTTTAATATGCAAGGGGATGTATTTGGTAATGGAGGGTCCCGGTTTAGGATGAACATCACCAGCAAGGGAGATGAAAGAGAAATAGGTAGGAAATAGTTTTTGTATAGAAGGTAGTTTAATTAAGTAAACCTGAGATTTACTAAATTTTGAGCGATAAGACAAAAGTTTGATTTTTGCAGAGATTAGTGTGGATGTGTGAAGTAGACTTGGTGATATGTTTGAATAACATTTTGAATTTTTTTAAGATGGGTATAACTGATGTTATAGAAGAAAAAGGAGTGTTAATAGGAGGGTGGCTTAATGGCTAAGGTATTTGCCTTACAAACACAAGGTGCAGGGTTTGAGTCTCACAAGGAATAATTAGCTAGGCTTAAAATTGTTCGCAAGGGCAGTTAGCTTAGTACAAAACTATGAACCTATGATGTTAGCTGAACAAGGATAAAAGATAGAGCATGTGAAAAGATGAATAGGAGTGTATGAGCTGTTGAGGACATAGTAATATTTAACTGTAATCTGATTAGAGGCTTGTTAAACTTAGTAATAAATAGAGATGGAAATAATGGGAGATAGCAGTGAGAAGAATTAGGGGGTATGAGGTGGCAGAGATGTTATGAATATATATGAGTAAGTTGGCTGTGACTGTGTTGTTTAAATGAGTACTTGGTGCATTGGAAGGTTAGTAGGCGGAGGTTAGGATGACTGGAGATGTGTATGTAAGAGTTAGTTCACTAATGCTCATTAGTGTAGGGATAGCTTTGACTGGCTAAAGTGCTAATGGGAGGAGTTTTGAGAGGAATAAATGTACCTTTAGTGAGAGTGGGAGGGAATTAGAGGTAGTGTAGTGGATTGGAGTGAGCCAGAGCGTAACAAGGGTGAATGTAGTAGGTCAGACTCAGTCAGAGCTGCTCGTCTTATGGCAAGAAACAATCAATAAGGACTGGCAGTTTCAGTGAAGTTTTTGTTATTATTATTAAAAAAAAGTCTAAATGTAGTGAAGGGAGATAAAGAAAAGGGGGAGGTGTCAGGCAGGTGTATGTGAATGCGTGTAGCAAAGTGTAGGAGAGCATCAGTAGAAAAAAAGGAATGTTAGGTTTTATAGACTGTTGGGAAAAAAAAGCAAGGTGTGTTAAAACAAAGTAGTCAAGAGAGAGTTGCAAATTACTAAGTCATAGAAATTGAATAGTAGAGCAAATTACAGTATATAGTAAAAAGTGGAGGAGAAATAGAACATAGGGGTAGCTGAAAGGAGTACAAGTCTGTCTCAGTGATATACAGGACAACAAGCATGGGTAACAATAACAGTGCAGTTTGAACAGCTAAATGGTAAGCATACATCAGCAAGTTACGGGCAGTAATAGAACAGCAAAGGTCCGAGGATTTAATGAAGTCACCAAGTCTCTTAGGCTAGTGTAGAACTTGGGGTTGGATGTTCAAAAATACAGAGCTGTTACCGAGGAAAGACAAAGGAGAAAGAAAGATAAGTTTGGTGGTAAAAGAGCACAGCACACCTGTTAAAAAGTGCATAGTTGCAGAGTGACAAATGACTTACAGAGAGGAGCCTGAGAAGGTATTATTGGGAGAGTGAAGATTTATAAGGATATTAGCAATCTACAGCTAGTAATGAAGAAGAAATGAAGCAGGGGTGAAAAATGAAGGTATTCAGTAGGCAGAAGTAGATTAGCAAACTACAAATTACAATAATGGCTGCTCAGCATGAGGTTTGCTTCAATATTGTATACAGTATTAGGAAAGCTGTTTCATACAGTCAAGTTAATAGTATGTCATGTGCACAGTTTAAACCAAATAGAGAATATTGGATGTATGACCAGATGCAAAAACATGGAAAATATATATATATATATATATATATATATATATATATATATATATATATATATATATATATCTAGGAAAACAGAACAATTAACATATGAATCACTTAAATCACTAGTTCATGTAGACTGCAACACAAAACGTATAACAAATCTTGACTCAGTGAGCAAGAAGTAAGTATGCAGGTTAGAAATATATCTAAGAAAAAATAAAACAATGCAAAGTACATAAAAAGTTGAAAAAATTAACCTTATTTGGCACTCGACCTTATTCAGCACTCGCTCATCACTGCGGACAAGAAGGGGGATCCCAGATTAAACTGAAAGTAAAAGATGGTACAGAATGCCAGAAAAGAGATTTTAATGATTCAAAGCATCATGGGATCCTAGATAGTAAGATAATCCATGTGTACCATCTGGGAGCCTACTGTAACCAATCAAAAAGCATTCAATTGGCCCTAGTCACATCTGCTTGACTTACTGCAAGAAAATCAGTAAGGACTGGCAGTTTCAGTGAAATTTTTGTTATTATTAAAAAGAAAGTCTAAATGTAGGGAAGGGAGATAAAGAAAAGGGGGTGCAAGGAGACTGTAGATGATTGTCTGTAGCAAAGTGTAGGAGAGTGTAAGTAGAAAAGAAAGAATGGCAGGTTTTATTGACTGTTAGAAAAAAGAAAGCAAGGTGTGTTAAAAAAAAGTAGCCAGGAGAGAGTTGCCATAGATTCATAAGTTCATAGGTGTTTACTAGGCTAACAACCACAAGGGCCTTTTTAAACCTACACATGCATCCCAAATCTGTGACTAGTTCTGATGCTCTTGATAACTGTAAGCATGGGCCTGGGAGATGAACCATTTACAGGTTACCTGTTTGCATCAGAGACATAGGTGCCAAACCAGGGATGAATTTCTGGTTTCCCATCCAATTGTTCAAGTTGCACTTGAATTTGGATTAGGGAGGAACTCTGCTCCACATGGATGGGGAGCCAGTTCCATAGACGGGGTAGTCTCTGGGATACATACCTATCTCTTCATCAGGTCCTATTTATACCATAGTCAAGGTTTAATTCTTTACAAAGTGTAAGTCTGGTACTGTTTGTTTTGCGGATATGCATGAGGTCCATTAGAGTGGGGTTTGACAATGCCCTGTATTCCAGGCATACATTTCCCCTGAAAAGCCTGTAGAAGACTGAATACAGAGATAGGGGCTTGAGGCGGTCTGCATAGGACATATTACTTATGCCTTGTATTATTTTAGTGAGAAACCTCTGTGGATTTTCCATTTGTTAGATATGCCTGGTTAGGTACATACCAAAGGGGCATAGTACTCAATGATAGGTCTGATGAATGCTGAATACAGTGGAACAATGACTTTCTTTGACTTAGATGCCATACCTTTGTTTATAAGTTGTGCAACATAGAATGATTTCCTCACCACTGTAGACACAGGATGGTCAAATACTAGATTACTATCTATGTGTGTCCCTAAGTCCCTGACTACTGGGTCAACTGTAAGGGGTATGTCCTCAATATGATAGTTACCAGGGATGGATGTCTTCCCAAAGGATACTATTTTGCATTTCTTGCATTTAGTTTTAGTCTATGACTCTGTGACTCTGACACTAGTTGTTTGTCTGTGTCAGCCCCTCCTGGAGAAAATTTGTGTTGGTGTGAGATTTAATGACAGCTCTTAATTTGCAGTCATCTGCAAATTTAGTCAGCCAGAGACCACTGACATTGGCCTTGACTTCTGACAAGTAAATGCCAAAAAGGGGCGGTCCAAGGACTGATCCCTGAGGGACTCCACTTTTGACTGGCCTCTTTGTACTAAGACATAGAAATTGAATAGTAGAGCAAATTACAGATAAAGTGGAGGAGAAAAAAAAATAGGAGTAGGCAAGAGAGGCCCTAGGTCAACTGGTGCCCTAGGCAAAAGGGCCCCACCACACTACCTGGTGCCCCCATCCTGGTCTACCTACACCAAATAAATACTGGAAAAGTGGCCCTGCTAGTTCGGCATCGTAGGTGGCCGCCTAGTTGGCCTATGCCTAAGGCCGGCTATGGGAGTAGGTGAAAGGAGTGTAAATCTGCCTCAACGCTGTGCAGGACAGCCAAATAGGGTAACAATAACAGTGCAGTTTGAACAACTAAATGGAAAACGTACATCAGAAGGTTACAGGCAGTAACAGAACAGCAAGGGTCCGCAGATTAAATGAAGCCTCTAAGTTTCTTAGACCGGTGTAGAACTTGGGGTTGAATGTTGCAAAAAATACAGGGCTGTTACATCAGCAGGTTATGGGCAGTAATGGAACAGCAAGGGTACGCAGATTAAATGAAGTCTCTAAGTCTTTTAGGCTGGTGTAGATCTTTGGGTTGGTCATTGAAATAAATACAGGGCTGTTACCTTATTTGCCACTACCACATCATCATGGGCAAGGAGGGGGATCCCAGGTTAAACAATGTAAAAGATTTTGCAGAATACTAGAAAGGAGTTTTTAAAAGTGGGTTGGGTTCAGTGTCTGGAGGTTTCCTATGTTACTACTGATCATTTCTGTATTAATTCTTTCCATAAATTTTCATATGAGACTAGTGAATCTTATGGGTTTGTAGTTTCCATGGTCTGTAAATGGCTCACCTTTGTGAAAAGGAATGAATGTTGCTGTTCTTGACAATCCTTGATGTTAGGGAGTGTGTTCCTTTTCAGGGAATGTGCAGTCTTGGAGGTAGCATATGCAATTAGCAGGGAGTGCATCCTGCTAAATGGGGTGTGTAGGGGGCTGGATTCCATGCAAAAACAGTAGATTTCTTTTGTATGTTTTGAGGTTGTGCCTCAGAGCATAACTATTACAGTATTGATCCTTTTTCTCTTTTTTTACCTTTGAAGTCAATGTCTTTAGTGTTGATATACTGATGTTTATAGTAACATTAGTAGACCCATACACAAAAACACACACGTACCACACGCACACACACGCACACATTATATACATATATAAATATACATATTCATATATATGTGTATATATATATATATATATATATATATATATATATATATTTATATATATATATATATATATATATATATATATATATATATATATATATATATATATATATATATAAATAATCAAACAGCAAAAAGAATGGAACCGGTTATGAGTGTGCTGTAAAAATTGTAAAATATCCAAACAGCAGCAAACAGCACGTATTTCACATCCAGGGCAGAGTCTCTAAAAACTGATAGGTGCAGCAAGAAAACACAACCACTACCAGTTAACAAAGTCTCGAGTTACTTCTTACATCCACTTTCATCAAAAGCACTTTTCGTTTGCAAGCATTATTTCTATAAGCATCACCTTAAAACAGTTGGCATCAATAGAGCTGAGCTTCCACTTCTGAATAATTTTAAAGCAGCTTCTATTTATTATAAAATAGTGTCAGAGCATGTTAAAATAATAAAACAAACACAGAAAGATAAGTGCTTTCAGGTTTCAAAGTTCACCCTTCATCAGATCTATACATAATGACCACTGTTCCTTGTTTAAAAAATACTTTGCTCCAATGAGGTGAAATTGCAAATTAACACGCCCATTCCCTGATATGTTGAACACGCCTTCTTAAACTTCATTTCCTGAGTGCAAGTAGTATGAAACAGCACTACAAGTTGATGTGCCCTTTCCCTTTGAGAAGTGCTAGACACGCCTTCTTAGTCTTTGCTTCCTAAGTGCAGGTTGGCTGGGTGGTGGTCGAAAGAATATAACAGGAACCAGCAACCACGTGACAATGATGAACAAGGTTACCACCGTTCAAAGAGAGCCTCGAACAAAATGCAAAAACTACGGGTAGCAGAGAGAAATATGATTGATAATGAGCAGGGTAACAACAGGAATAATGCAGAGGATAGAGCATTGCCTCGGCAGGAGATAAGAAATAACACTGAAAGTACAGAAAACAGGGCAAATCCAGCACCCCAGGGCAGCAACTACCAAGGTGATGTGAATAAAGACATGGGAGCAATACCGAAGAATAATGAAAAAGAGATGTTTTTTCTGAGATAAGGAGCAGAAAAGAAATGAGGTCCTTAAGCAGAGGAAGAAAGAGAAGGAGATCATTTGCAGAAGACAGATGAGAAGTATGGATAGGGAATCCTTGGTCTTCAATCTCTCATCCGTCAGACTAACTGATGTACATGTTAATGTGTTGAATAAAGGGTTGAAATTCATACCCACAAGAGGAATGGATGAAAATGAGGCTATATTAAGCCTAAGAAGTTTTGGAAGAGATGTGATGTTAAAGACCATGTTCAAGAACAATAAGGATGTACAGGTGGAAAGATTCAAGAAACCCAGTAGTTTTGTTCCACAAAACAATGGGGTGATGGACACATTTATCAATGTATGTGAGAAAGAAATAATTGAACATATTCAAAATAATAATAGAAGAAAGTTTTATAACATCACAAAGGAAGAGAGGATGGCCTTAAAGGAATTGGAAGAAAATAAAGAGCTAACAATCAAACCAGTGGATAAAGGAGGAGGGGTAGTTCTGATGGATACCAGCAAATACATAGAAGAAGTTTTGCTTCTGTTAGAAGATGGCACCTCATATAGAGAAATTAATAACAAGGAACTGAATGATATTGAAAGTCGAGTGAGGATGTGTCTGGAAGGACTTAGAGAAAGGAACCTGATCACATCAGAGTTATATGATTATCTGGTTGTTAAACATCCCCTAATTCCAGCTTTTAAATGCCTTGCAAAAATACATAAAGATTCACACAAACCACCAATGAGGCCCATTATGGCTGGAGCAGGATGGATCACGGAGCCAGCCTCTATTTATGTAGAAAATCACATCAAGAAATAACTGGAGAAAGTACCAACAATTTTGAAAGATACAAAAGACTTCATAGAAAAGTTGGGTGAGTTTGTAGACACGAAAAGAAATAAAAGAAAACATCTAATGGTATGTATTGTCATTAAGAATTTATTTACTAGTATTCCCAGCTGTTATGGTATGACGGCTATGAAGGAATATCTCATAAACAAAGGCATGTATGGTGAGAGACAAATTGTGATCATCTGTGAACTGATGGAGTTGATATTAACAAACGTATTCATCTTTAATGGCAAAATATATATTCAGCTATGTGGAGTAGCAATGGGCACGCTGTGCACCAATAGCTATGTGAATTTAGTTTTGGCGCACTGGGAAGATCAAGTCATTCATCAAGAGATCACATGGAAAGATAACATAAAGTTATATCAAAGGTTTGTTGATGACATATGTATTTTATGGGAAGGCAATGCTGTGGAATTGAAGGAATTTCATCAATATTTAGAAAACAGCACTAACTTCTTGAGGTTCACTGTGATGTACAGTGATACGCAAATAGACTTCTTAGATGTGAGAATATGGCAAAATGAAGAAGGTGACATAGAAACAACCCTTTATAGAAAAGAATGTTGGAAGAACAACATACTTCCAAGAGACAGTATGCATCCGAGCCACACTTATAGGAATGTGATGAGGAGTCAGTTTCTAAGGACATTAAGAATACACTCGAATGACATCAATATCACGAATATGATGGAAGATATGTCAGACCATCTGAAAGACAGGGGGTACAAAGAGATGGAGATCATGGAAAATAAGCAACAAGTCATGATGGAAAGGGAAACGAAGGCAAAACCATACTTAAAGCGAAAAAAAGAAAATGGAACAAATGAGTTCAGAAGGAAAGGCCCAGTGGAGATTAAGATGATTCTTACCCACACGACTGACACTAAACAAATCTGTGGTATAATAAAAAGAAACTGGAAAATATTAACATCAAGTGAAGAATGCAAGGAGATAGTGGGACAAGCACCGAAATTTGGATATAGGAATGCAAGTAATTTAAAGGATATTTTATGCAAGGACAACTACTTTATACCACCAAATTATGTCAGACAGAAAGGGAACCTTTCCTTGCAGAAGATGCACGATGTGCAAATACATCTGCACAGAAAATGCATTTAAACATCCAGTCACCAAGAAAATATACATATGTAATTTATATGCGGATTGCACAACTAGAAATGTTGTGCATCTAGCCACATGTTCAAAATGTGAACAATTCTATGTGGGAAAGACTATAAGACAACTAAAAGAAAGGCTCTCCAAACATGTCAGCGACATCAGGCTAAATGACTTTAAAAGTCCCCTGGCAAAACACATCAGGGATCATGTAGATCATAGTTTTGTTTTCAGGGTTTTAAAAGTTGTATATGTGTCCAGTAGGGGAGGGTGATATCAATAATAGACTAGAGCAAGAGGAAATGTTGTGGATAGGGAAACTACAAGCACATGTAAAACCGGGACTTAATACTACATTTCTCATCTAACCTGCACTTAGGAAGCGAAGACTAAGAAGGCGTGTCTAACACTTCTCAAAGGGAAAGGGCACATCAGCTTGTAGTGCTGTTTCATACTACTTGCACTCAGTAAATGAAGTTTAAGAAGGCGTGTTCAACATATCAGGGAATGGGCGTGTTAATTTGCAGTTTCACCTCATTGGAGCAAAGTATTTTTTAAACAAGGAACAGTGGTCATTATGTATAGATCTGATGAAGGGTGAACTTTGAAACCCGAAAGCACTTATCTTTCTGTGTTTGTTTTATTATTTTAACATGTTCTGACAATGTTTTATAATAAATAGAAGCTGCTTTAAAATTATTCAGAAGTGGACGCTCAGCTCTATTGATGCCAACTGTTTTAAGGTAATGCTTACAGAAATAATGCTTGCAAACGAAAAGTGCTTTTGACGAAAGTGGATGTAAGAAGTAACTCGAGACTTTGTTAACTGGTATTGGTTGAGTTTTCTTGCCGCACCTATCAGTTTTTAAAGACTCTGCCCTGGATGTGAATGCTGTTTGCTGCTGTTTATATATATATATATATATATATATATATATATATATATATATATATATATATATATATTATGAATCCATGACAAGTGCTCTAAGATATGCACAAAAACTGTTTGAAGCAAAAACATTTAAAAGAAAAACACGTTGGCTCACAAGGTTTTAGCAAAACTGCTTTTTTTTTTTTTTTTTTTTTTTTTTTTGCAGAGGGCAAGCCCCCATGCACCACCCACATCTACTGCTACTTAAATATACATGCTCAGAAAGACCAAATTCCTCACTCCACACTTCACCATGATCTCTCGCAAAAAATACTGGCAACATTTCAAAAGCTAATTTTTGAACTATTCAGCCAATATTTCAGGTGCATAAACTTTCAAATGTCCGAGTGCTTGAAGGAACTTACATATATCTATCTATACATATATATATATATATATATATATATATATTAATATACATGACAGGCTTCTCCTCGAACATGGCAGGAACGACAGTCGGAATGTTGATGTTCATGTGTCCGTCCATTAAGAAGGGCGTACACAAGGCAGGGACACAAAGCATGGCTGGCAATGGCAGCTCCCAACATTAATATCAACAGAACATTTTCAATGTTGCTGCATCGACCTTAGTCTCTGTATCAATGAAATATCCCTGGGATCCACATCACTTAATGAAATTATGTTACTGATAATATTTAAATGCTTAAATAATTCAATGCAAGCTTTTCATAGTGGCATCATGGACCAATGTGTTTTAGTTAACATTCACTGTGCAATACAATGTAACTGGAGACTCAGTGTTAACTTTGAGGACTAGTGTTGAGAAATGATCACTGCATTAGGGTTATGAAATTTAAAAAAAGAAGGTATGATTGCCTGTTTTTGAGTCTTTGCATTTATTGATTGAATTGTACATTTTAATTTTAACTCATAAAAATCAAATGTTGTGCAGATCAACTGTGGTCATTTGAAGGCCTTGTTTTCTCTGTTGCAGCTTGAAAACTTAGTGCAATTTTGTTACAGAATTGCTGATTCCTCATTATTGATTCCAAAAGAATATTCCATGTGTGTAACTTTGCTGATTATTTACTTGGGTTATTTTTTTGACAGAGCACAATAGTTTGGACATAGTTATGTGCACAGAGTGTATTAAGGATGGTGTGTAGTGATAGCCTTCTTTTTACTTTCAGAGCAAATAATTATATAAGATTAATGGCATGTGGGGGCAAACGTCTTTCTGCCATTTGCTCAATGTAGACTGTCTATCCTGTTCAATTGCTACAGTTTATTCTGTTAATGTTTTTACTGCTGAAAGGAATGAGTAATATAGTTGTTCAATATTAAGCTCATCCCTCAACATTAATAGTATTGATTGATGGCATCAGTACAGCTCCAAAAATACCCCTCTGGACTTCAAGCTCAATGACCCAGAAACAAATCCTGACTGCGCCACAGATCTGTATGACCCCCCCCCCCCACACACACACACATATAGAACAGCTCTCAATTTAATTTTTTAAATGATCGAAACAGAGTGCTAATGCAACAGAAAAAATAAATAAAAGCGCCCCCAGGACAGATAAAGCAAAGTTTAAAAAGCTATATCTATCTAAAGACTATCCCACCTACCTTGCATTGACAAGGACTTTATCCCTTCCTGTTTAATTGCTCAGATCAGGAGAATCCCCCACCATGAAAAATAAATAAAGAAATACATACATACATAAATACGTAAATAGCACCAGCCTAAAAATAATCTCCCAAATGAACTGTAGAAACCAAAGCACAACCACTGCTCTAACAATAAATAATAACAATACTATTAAAACTAGTAATAATATCTAAATTCACCTGAAGATAACATATAAGTTACCCAGGATCCCTGCAGAAAAACTTACTTAAAAAACATACTTTCTACAACAGTTAATGTGTTATAACTCTGTTCCATACAGCCATCAGAATGTGTATACACATCTATCATTTTCTTTGAAACTAAACATATCAGTGTAATAGATATAAGTAGGATATATTATCATGTTTTTTTCTGAGGATCAAGTTCTGATTATGTTTCTACCCAAATTGCCTTCTGTGTCAAATGCTCTGTATCTCAGTTAAAAATAAATCTGATATAAAGCCTTTGGGAATATCCATAGATACACAGCCATATATTCATTGCAAAATTTGCAAATACATGGGCACAAAAACACTGAAAGATCAACTCATGTACTTTAAGAACAACATGTCTTAACCCATCTACAAACACAGTAATATACAAAATACTTTTCCTATACCATATGTTTTATAAAACTATCAACTTAGGAGGTGGTAACATTTCAGGAGCTCTATAAATTAAATAGATGCCAAATTTGTTCATTGTTTATTCTCTTCATAAACAGGATTATTTCTCATCAAAGATTTTTTGTTATAAGACAAATTTGTGCCTCATGTAAGTTTATATGAGAATGTAGCCATGCTATATTAAACATAATGTAAGCTACATATATTTTACATATTTAGTACTTTCATAGGTTCATAGGTTCATAGGTGTGTACTATGATAATGGTCCTGTACCATTTACAAGCATAGCCCCCAAAAATTGCCCAGGCACCCTGCCACCCGATGTCAGTTCACAGTGCCCCTATCCTGTAGGGCAACTTGAGTGATCCCTGGAGTGAACTTTCTGTTACTTATCCACTCGTTAAGATTTCTCTTGAAGAGGGCCAGCAAAGCACTCTGCTTGACATGAATAGGAAGCTTATTCCAGAGTATGGGCAGTCATTGGGAGATGAACCTGCCCCTCCAGCATGTTCTCTTAATTGTGGTAATGAGGTTGTGATCTCTGCAGCATGTGGTGTGGGGCGATTGGGATTTCATTAGGTGTAGCATTTCAAGTAGGGCTAGGTTGGACATGGCTTTGTAAGTCAAGCAGAGATCACCTCTAAGTAGACAATAAGAGACTGAGAACAGCTGAAGTTTCTTGAGTCTGTCCATGTAGGACACGTTTAAGGGTTTAAGGCCTAGGATCCTTTTTGTGAGGTACTTTTGTGGCCTCTCCAGCTTTTGTAGGTGTCTGGTCAGGTACATGCCAAACACGCATTATATTCGATGATTGGTCTACTGAGGGATGAGTAGAGAGGGATGATGACCTCTTTCTTCCTGGATGCGAAACATTTGGTTATAAGATGTGGCATGTAGAAGGACTTCTGACCACAGTGCCAATGTGGTGGTTGAAGGTGAGGTGGCTGTTGACCTGTGTGCCCAGATCTCTTATTCTCCAAAAAAGGTTTTAAAAATTATAATTTTAAAAGGTATTTAATGTAAAATAGTTTCCTTTTGAAGATTATTTTTCTTTACTTTTTTATAAAATTGTTGCTTTCATTCATGTGTCTTACCAGTTATTTAGTTATTTATTTATTTATTTTCTGAATAACAGGATATTTTATAGAACATGGAGAGGAGTTGTAGCAGATGTATAAATCAATTTGCTACATCTGAGCAGATTTTATGTATACATATGTTAAGCTTACAAATATATTTATTTTTTCATATAGAGCAACCCATTCTATACTTAACAAGTAGACTCAATAGTCAATATTTTGATCAATTAATCTGATTTGTTATCATGTGAATAACTCTCAAATCTAGTAAGGTAAACAAATCAAACCACATTAACATGTAATGGAATAGCAGCAGTTAACAACATTGAGCTTGGATCTGTCACAAAAATTATTGCGTATGCTCCTCAGTTTCATGGAGGAGAGGGCTGAAAGTCTTAGATATCATAGATTAGTACTAGGCTAACTGCCCTCGCAAGCCATTTTAAGCCTAGCCAATTATCCCTTGTGAGATTGAAACCCTGCACCTTGTGTTGGTAAGGCAAACACCTTACCCATTAGGCCACCCGCCTAAGTGCTGCTCATATGATGTGAATTCAGTTATGGATTCAGGCACTGGAGGGTGGCCATGAGCATTCAGTATCAACTCAGCCTTACAAGGGGGGAGGGAGTATGCCAGTCTGGTCTGTAAAAATAAAACCAGGAACTACTAGAATGAATCATTCATGGAATGAAGCATATTTGTTAGAGACATGAACTTCAAGTGACTAAATCACTGCTGCATGGTTGTCTTGATGGAACATGAATACCTATAGACAAGGAAGTTGCAAACTATCATATCCCTAATATACTTCTCAGGCACCAGAAGATGAATTAGAGAATAAACAAGAAAATATACTGATCTCTTCCTGGATGGTTACCTGCAAAATCTATTCCCACTTCATTGGGGAAGAGGACTGACCAGTTTTGGAAGGACTGATGGCTGGCAAGGCAATAGAAGCTACAAATCATACATAAATATGCTGAAAACTTTACTACTTACTGAAGGACTGAAATCCCTTTGGAGCTTCCATCTGCCATGATCTAGTAGCAGAGCCATAGGTGGATGATGCTGCTCCTCGATCTGACACACCTCAACACTAAGATGAGGAGTTAAAAGGTCCATTCTGACTGATCTAGCACTTCACACCTCTCTCATGGGGTGTGTCTGATCCCATGTGCTGTGCCCCTCAACTAAATTCAAAAAAATTTAAATGCTTAAAGAATTCAATGCAAGCTTTTCATAGTGGCATCATGGACCAATGTGTTTTAGTTAACATTCACTGTGCAATACAATGTAACTGGAGACTCAGTGTTAACTTTGAGGACTAGTGTTGAGAAATGATCACTGCATTAGGGTTATGAAATTTAAAAAAAGAAGGTATGATTGCCTGTTTTTGAGTCTTTGCATTTATTGATTGAATTGTACATTTTAATTTTAACTCATAAAAATCAAATGTTGTGCAGATCAACTGTGGTCATTTGAAGGCCTTGTTTTCTCTGTTGCAGCTTGAAAACTTAGTGCAATTTTGTTACAGAATTGCTGATTCCTCATTATTGATTCCAAAAGAATATTCCATGTGTGTAACTTTGCTGATTATTTACTTGGGTTATTTTTTTGACAGAGCACAATAGTTTGGACATAGTTATGTGCACAGAGTGTATTAAGGATGGTGTGTAGTGATAGCCTTCTTTTTACTTTCAGAGCAAATAATTATATAAGATTAATGGCATGTGGGGGCAAACGTCTTTCTGCCATTTGCTCAATGTAGACTGTCTATCCTGTTCAATTGCTACAGTTTATTCTGTTAATGTTTTTACTGCTGAAAGGAATGAGTAATATAGTTGTTCAATATTAAGCTCATCCCTCAACATTAATAGTATTGATTGATGGCATCAGTACAGCTCCAAAAATACCCCTCTGGACTTCAAGCTCAATGACCCAGAAACAAATCCTGACTGCGCCACAGATCTGTATGACCCCCCCCCCCCACACACACACACATATAGAACAGCTCTCAATTTAATTTTTTAAATGATCGAAACAGAGTGCTAATGCAACAGAAAAAATAAATAAAAGCGCCCCCAGGACAGATAAAGCAAAGTTTAAAAAGCTATATCTATCTAAAGACTATCCCACCTACCTTGCATTGACAAGGACTTTATCCCTTCCTGTTTAATTGCTCAGATCAGGAGAATCCCCCACCATGAAAAATAAATAAAGAAATACATACATACATAAATACGTAAATAGCACCAGCCTTAAAATAATCTCCCAAATGAACTGTAGAAACCAAAGCACAACCACTGCTCTAACAATAAATAATAACAATACTATTAAAACTAGTAATAATATCTAAATTCACCTGAAGATAACATATAAGTTACCCAGGATCCCTGCAGAAAAACTTACTTAAAAAACATACTTTCTACAACAGTTAATGTGTTATAACTCTGTTCCATACAGCCATCAGAATGTGTATACACATCTATCATTTTCTTTGAAACTAAACATATCAGTGTAATAGATATAAGTAGGATATATTATCATGTTTTTTTCTGAGGATCAAGTTCTGATTATGTTTCTACCCAAATTGCTTTCTGTGTCAAATGCTCTGTATCTCAGTTAAAAATAAATCTGATATAAAGCCTTTGGGGATATCCATAGATACACAGCCATATATTCATTGCAAAATTTGCAAATACATGGGCACAAAAACACTGAAAGATCAACTCATGTACTTTAAGAACAACATGTCTTAACCCATCTACAAACACAGTAATATACAAAATACTTTTCCTATACCATATGTTTTATAAAACTATCAACTTAGGAGGTGGTAACATTTCAGGAGCTCTATAAATTAAATAGATGCCAAATTTGTTCATTGTTTATTCTCTTCATAAACAGGATTATTTCTCATCAAAGATTTTTGTTATAAGACAAATTTGTGCCTCATGTAAGTTTATATGAGAATGTAGCCATGCTATATTAAACATAATGTAAGCTACATATATTTTACATATTTAGTACTTTCATAGGTTCATAGGTTCATAGGTGTGTACTATGATAATGGTCCTGTACCATTTACAAGCATAGCCCCCAAAAATTGCCCAGGCACCCTGCCACCCGATGTCAGTTCACAGTGCCCCTATCCTGTAGGGCAACTTGAGTGATCCCTGGAGTGAACTTTCTGTTACTTATCCACTCGTTAAGATTTCTCTTGAAGAGGGCCAGCAAAGCACTCTGCTTGACATGAATAGGAAGCTTATTCCAGAGTATGGGCAGTCATTGGGAGATGAACCTGCCCCTCCAGCATGTTCTCTTAATTGTGGTAATGAGGTTGTGATCTCTGCAGCATGTGGTGTGGGGCGATTGGGATTTCATTAGGTGTAGCATTTCAAGTAGGGCTAGGTTGGACATGGCTTTGTAAGTCAAGCAGAGATCACCTCTAAGTAGACAATAAGAGACTGAGAACAGCTGAAGTTTCTTGAGTCTGTCCATGTAGGACACGTTTAAGGGTTTAAGGCCTAGGATCCTTTTTGTGAGGTACTTTTGTGGCCTCTCCAGCTTTTGTAGGTGTCTGGTCAGGTACATGCCAAACACGCATTATATTCAATGATTGGTCTACTGAGGGATGAGTAGAGAGGGATGATGACCTCTTTCTTCCTGGATGCGAAACCTTTGGTTATAAGATGTGGCATGTAGAAGGACTTCTGACCACAGTGCCAATGTGGTGGTTGAAGGTGAGGTGGCTGTTGACCTGTGTGCCCAGATCTCTTATTCTCCAAAAAAGGTTTTAAAAATTATAATTTTAAAAGGTATTTAATGTAAAATAGTTTCCTTTTGAAGATTATTTTTCTTTACTTTTTTATAAAATTGTTGCTTTCATTCATGTGTCTTACCAGTTATTTAGTTATTTATTTATTTATTTTCTGAATAACAGGATATTTTATAGAACATGGAGAGGAGTTGTAGCAGATGTATAAATCAATTTGCTACATCTGAGCAGATTTTATGTATACATATGTTAAGCTTACAAATATATTTATTTTTTCATATAGAGCAACCCATTCTATACTTAACAAGTAGACTCAATAGTCAATATTTTGATCAATTAATCTGATTTGTTATCATGTGAATAACTCTCAAATCTAGTAAGGTAAACAAATCAAACCACATTAACATGTAATGGAATAGCAGCAGTTAACAACATTGAGCTTGGATCTGTCACAAAAATGATTGCGTATGCTCCTCAGTTTCATGGAGGAGAGGGCTGAAAGTCTTAGATATCATAGATTAGTACTAGGCTAACTGCCCTCGCAAGCCATTTTAAGCCTAGCCAATTATCCCTTGTGAGATTGAAACCCTGCACCTTGTGTTGGTAAGGCAAACACCTTACCCATTAGGCCACCCTCCTAAGTGCTGCTCATATGATGTGAATTCAGTTATGGATTCAGGCACTGGAGGGTGGCCATGAGCATTCAGTATCAACTCAGCCTTACAAGGGGGGAGGGAGTATGCCAGTCTGGTCTGTAAAAATAAAACCAGGAACTACTAGAATGAATCATTCATGGAATGAAGCATATTTGTTAGAGACATGAACTTCAAGTGACTAAATCACTGCTGCATGGTTGTCTTGATGGAACATGAATACCTATAGACGAGGAAGTTGCAAACTATCATATCCCTAATATACTTCTCAGGCACCAGAAGATGAATTAGAGAATAAACAAGAAAATATACTGATCTCTTCCTGGATGGTTACCTGCAAAATCTATTCCCACTTCATTGGGGAAGAGGACTGACCAGTTTTGGAAGGACTGATGGCTGGCAAGGCAATAGAAGCTACAAATCATACATAAATATGCTGAAAACTTTACTACTTACTGAAGGACTGAAATCCCTTTGGAGCTTCCATCTGCCATGATCTAGTAGCAGAGCCATAGGTGGATGATGCTGCTCCTCGATCTGACACACCTCAACACTAAGATGAGGAGTTAAAAGGTCCATTCTGACTGATCTAGCACTTCACACCTCTCTCATGGGGTGTGTCTGATCCCATGTGCTGTGCCCCTCAACTAAATTCAAAAATGCATACACACATACCTGAAGTGTTGCAAAGCAGTGGCAAAATTCACTTCATTGCCAGTATGAAAGTGAATAGTGGTCCTGCCGTTCATGTCCCCTAGTAGCTTGCACCTCCTTTGCTGCTCCCTGGCTATGTTACTGTCTTATTGTATTCTGGTATAAAAATCCAACATTCAGTTTCAAGAAATATTGACCACTACCGAACATACAATGCATTAGAAAAATATCTCAAAGTACCTGCATCTGTGGCATTTTTAAATGCACTTAGTTTATCATTCACTTTATCCTAATGATGTAGTTGCAGGTAATAGATAAACAAATTGTGGCCAGATGCTACCACATATAACATGGGGCCAACATTTACATCTAGAATTCAGAAATATTTGTCAGACTGCCTTGTTAAAGTCAGGCATAAATGACGTTTTGTTTTTGTGTTGTATTGCAGAATAACACCTCTGAATGAAAGGTAGGAAGCAAAATTGTGTTGCATTTTATGAAGTGCCATATTGCATGTCAGTTAAATCAGCAAATTCCGCCCTTTAAGTTGCTTTGCCCAAAGGATTCTATTGGCACTTCGATCAGAACAGAATGTTACTAGATCCTTGCCCTACCAGGTACCAACTCATTTACTTTCATAAACAATCCCTGTCAATAAGACCCAACATATATAATGGAAATCTGGAAAAGGAGAACATAAGACTATAGGACCCTGGTTAAGAGGAACAGAGTGTGCATCCCCCGATAAATATTAGAAAATGCCTTTACTACAGAAGATATTCAATAAATTAAACCTGAGAAATTTAAATTAAAAAAATGAAATGAAAAGCAAGTGTTACCGTTCATTTTGTGTACGATGAAACTGTAAACAGATTGAATCTCACAAGGACACTTGTCACTGCTGGCAACCTTTTAAAGGCATTACAGTGTTTTCCTTTTTAAAAGGACAAAATTAAAACAGACTATAAAAATAACCAATAAATGAATTTTCAGAATAACCCTCATAATCAGTAGTGTCACAATATATCCAGAAAAGTAATATGTTTGCTTTAATAAACACACCTGACTTAAAATGCTTAGTATGTAAACATAACTTTCCTTATAAAGCAAATGTTTTCAGTGTAAATAAACCATTTTAAAGAATTCCTCAATTACTTCTTCATCTTAATTGCATAAAAAAGCTTTGGGCATCACAGTGGGTGAAATGGGATAATGAGAAGTCACATGCAGTGTGCACGTAAATTTGATAACCAGTCTCTGTAATGTGGCCAGGCCAAGCAGCATGGTCAGGCCTTATATATGCTAATTGCAATATAATGACATGGTAATTAGCAACACTGTTAAATGAGCCTTTCTGTATATGCTAATAAATCAGAACACAATGGTGGAGTGTTTCATAAATGTATAAATACATTGCAACAAAGATTCACCAAAACTTGGCAAAATGCTCATTTTCAGATGATGGGAGTCATTGAGCAATATTAGATATCACTGTAGCATTAGAAAATATGCATCTGCAAGAGACACTTATTTGCTACTGTCATGCCCAATGGTGTGCAACATCACCCGTGGAGGCTGGGTCATCTGACCTCTTGTAGCATTTCATGGACTCCATGGCACCCACATTGTGGATCAGTACTGTATAGATATGGACACCATCCACAGAATTGTGGACATGTGTTGGCCTCTTTTGCAGCTCCCTGGGATTCATGGAATGCATCTCCTATTGAATACTAAGGTAAGTGAGACTTTATATCTAATAGCTACAGAGACATTTCAGTCACCTACTAGGGACACAGTGGGGGTATGTCAGGCAACTCCTTTGAGAACACTCCATCAGTTTCTGAATGCCAGGCTCAGCATAAGGGGGAGCATATGTAGTTCCCATATTAACAGAGGAAAGAGCCAACATTAATTTGGGAATTCTGTGAGATAGCTCATCCCCCTGAACTATGACAGTTCATAGACTGTACTTAGACTGAAATAAAGGCACATCCTCATGAAATAAGAATGAGGTATGCAAATCATAAAGGGAATCATAAATTGTATCACTCTATCATTCCATGAATGCCCCTGCCCATGAGAGTTGGATCTACCTGCAGTTGCATTGTATGCACTGTGTAACCTTGAGCCACATCTGCTATGAGATGTGCTACTGTGGTGATGGTCCTGACCACAGGATATCTTTCTTGAGTGTAGACACCTCTACAACAGCTATCATTGAAGTGCTAGCACTGCAGGAGTGGGGACTTGGTTGTCCATGGTCACTATAGCTACTATCTATGAATGTAGCAACTGGCCATCTCCATGGATGTTTTTTTGTCCCTGGTAGATGATCCAAAGAAGACATTGTATGTTCAATGTGTGAAGGAGTCTATCAGCACAATTGCACATACAGAACATGAACTCCTGTGTGGCCTTTTACTTGGTTCATCTCATATGTAAAGGGATTGCATCCTGAAAAAAGGAGGTTATTACCTTTCTATACTCCTCCCTCATTAGATCAATAATTGAGTATAACTCCCCATTTGCTACAGCTGCACCAACTGGAAAGGCCACTGAAATACCTCACAAAGAGAATCCATGGCCTCCAACACCTGTCCTATGCGGACAGACTCAAATCACTAACAACCTATTCGGTATTATATAGATTTCTGAGGGGTGATCTGTGTCTCGCCTACAAGGCAATCCCAGACCCTGCCCTAATAGAAATGCTCCATATTCGTAAGTCTAACTCCTCACACATTACCCACTTGAAAGACCTGAATCTAATATGCAACATCAAAAAAACTTGCTAGTGAGACAGGTGTGTCTCCCAGAAGCTGCCCCATCACTGGAATAGACTTCCCTACATGTCAAACAGAGCACTTTGCTGATCCTCTTCAAGTGCAAACTTGATGAGTGGATAGGAAACCACAAATTTGTCTCAGGGGGTTCCACCTATGTCCCTCACTGACAAGGGCAACAGGTGCTGACTGAGGTTTCTTTTTGGGGATAAACTCTTGGCTAGGATTGTAGGACCCCACAGCCATTCGCTTAGTAACCTCCTATGATCCTATGATCATACACAACCTGCATCATGCTATCAACACCATTGATGTGGGAGTACTAGCCTGTGCCTCCAAAATAGCCCTGCAGTGATGCTTGTTCTTGGCAACTAACATACCAACTTCAAGGGAGGGCAGTAACCATGGCTGTAGTGTGAACTTTTCACCACATGGGTACTAGGAACAGATTCTGACACCTGTTTTTGGGGCTAGCACACTTCCATGATTCATAAAATCCTCATTAGCCTGTCTTCCTTTTGAGGTATGGGTGGCTTGGTTATCCATAGGTATAAAGACTTTAAACACACTAACACTATACTCATTGAGTGTGCCATCACATTGCCACCATCAATAGGAGAGGCCATAGATCCTCTAACATTAGGCAAAGCCAGTTCTGCAGTACTGGGTCCAGATAAAGAGTCACTTAGGAATACATCAAATCACAAAATATCTAGTGTAAGTATGATCCAAAAAGATGTATACATGCAAGTGAGTTTTACAAATGCAAATATCATGAAACATGGTATTTGAGTTGATTAATGTGTGCAGATGGCTGTGGATGTTAAACTTCTGATGTTCCTGTCTATCATAAGTCAGATAGCTTTAATATGTTTGATAGTGATGTAGGGGAGCAGAAGACTCACATGTATTGATACACAGTGATAGAGATTTTATAAATTAAAATGCTTTCCCCAAAATTATACTGTGTGTGCAGTAAAAGAAAATGCAAGGCCAAACAGCAGTTTTCAAAATAATATGGCTTGTTTTGCAAGAACAGTTAAGTGATGATCTTTTATTTCTTGTAAATGTTCAGCTTAGATATTAATAACATATAAATGTGGGCTTATGACATCTTGTTATAGGAAAAAGGAAGTTACATTGACATCTCAAACAGAAACTTTGCATTACAGGGACTTTTTCATCTCAAGAATAACTTGGACTTTATATTTGCCATTTCAATAGAAACTGACCAGGCTAGAAATAACTAATGGACTTTTTCATAATACATACAGAAACTTTGCATCAACAGGGACTTTAGGCAAAGATGATGTGGAGAGACTTTTTTTGAAGTCTTCAGATACAGAACCAAAGAAGGACGTAAATCATGCAAACCAGAAGAACAAGTCACAAGGACATTAAAATAACATTGGTTGACATGTAAAAAAGTATATAAACTGGACAGTATGTTTCACTTTAGTGACATTTTTGGACTGAGTGTTCATCGGTCTGTAGTTATATGTGTTTAGCTATGTTATAATAGAATTGAAATAACTCTGACAGAATTAACTGTTTGGCAAGAATTTGTACTAATACAAATAAATATTAATGGATACAGTAGTACGGTGTCTGTCTGGTCACTGCTAATAATATTTTACAGTGGCGAGCCGAGCTCACTGGCCGGGAATATAACCCACTGGCCACAATCTTTTTTTATCCATTACCAACAGTTAATTTTTCATAAAGGCCTTAAATTTTTCGTGAGTTCAACAGATTGACAGTTCCAGTGTTTCAACAGTTCCAGTACTTTGTTGGTGGATACAGAATGACGCCGTATAAGCTGTCCTGTGATGAATCACCTACAATTCACCTATGGAGAAACACCATCTTTTTCCAGATTGACTTCAGCCTGTAAGTCTTCTGCAAAAATAAGGTAACTTCTTTACAGTTATAACATGGATGCCATACATGACATTAGCTTGAAATGCCCACAAACTGTGAAAATTAATTTAAATGAAACACCTGATAAGGTCTGGTTATATTTGCAATCATGGTTTGAATCTTCTATGTCAGACATAAAATGTAAGTCAGGCATTTTTACTGCACAAAAGTTAGACAAAAGTTATCTCTGTAAATGGATAAATGTTTATTCTCAATACATTGCTAAAGCAAAAGTTATGCAGACAGATTGTCTTTTATGTGACTGAACATTACCACAAATCTGTCTATTTTGTCATAAACGTTTAATGTGCAAGACAGTTAACAAGATTTTATCCTGTTGTTACACAGGATACATTTCCTTCTGATGTTGCTAGTTCTTCAGATGATAAACAAGTACTACAACCGTCTGCAATTATGCCTTTATCTGATGTAGTTCAAGCAATCACTGATTTTTTGGGGGAGACTGCACATTATGGAAAAATTTGGGGCCGGATTCACGAAGGCTTGCATGGAGTCTAAGAGTAGAGTAAGACTCCATGAAGCCAACATGTCCGCCGAGCGATCCAGGAACAGCCGGTAGGGGTGTGCAACAGAGCTCTCAAAACTAGTCCTACACGGATAGGGCTTGGATATGCAAATTACCTCAATTGCAGGTGAAAGCTATGCAAATGAGGTAAATTTGCAATCCAGGAAACTCGAACCTGTCAGAGTAGGAGTAGTGTTATTTGCAGAAATGTACTCAGTTGACAACTGAGTACAGTTCTGCAAATAGCAAAACGGAGCCGTGACAGCTCCAACAAAGGATGCATTTACAGGAGGAAGCATGCCAATGGCCAAAAATATGGCCATTGGCAATGTGAAGTGATGCAAAATAAAAATGAAATAACTTTTTTTTTTCATCCCGATCTCCAGGGTTTAAGCGTTGTGCAGCGCCGCGCAAACACGCTGTGCCCTAAAAACCAGAAAATCAATAATTAAGATCCAGAAATGCGGATTTTATTGCTGATATGAATTTACAATGCAAGTGAATGGCAGGCTGAAGACAACATGGCCACCGAGTAGAGGTTGCTAAGGGGGGAAGCTCAGTCTAAGAGATGTAACCAAGCATTAGTAGGCAATCCTATGCAAATGAGGGTTAGGATAGTGAATCGCAAGTTTACATAGCAAATGAGCACAGTCAGTGGAGTGTAGGAGTAGGTTAAGGGGAGTAACAGAGTAGAAGATAGGTGACATCACGAAGGGTTATGTATGAAAGAAGTGAAGCTCATTGGAGCAGAGTGGCATATGTCAGCTGACATTTACATATCATTGAAAGAGGTGTGTCAACAGGTAGGCTAGGTAAAGTAAAGAAATTGAAGGTGTATGCCGTGGATAACACCAAAGTTTCTTGCTGAGCGTGCATGCTCGCGTGTGTGCACCAGTAAACCCGAGTAAGACAGTGTGCACGCGTGTAAGCATGTGTGCACGCGTGTAAGCTGGAGTATGCATATGTAAGGCTGTGTAAACAGTTGTAAGCGCATTTGCACCGGTGTACGTGCGTTTTAACAAGAATAAGCAAGTTTTAGTCCATGTAAGCATGTGTGCGTGTGTTAGCTGCTGTGCGCGTGTTTGCACTTGTGTGCGCGATGCTCCCCCCCTGAGGAAACAGAAAGGAAAAAGGAAGCACATCAAATAGTAGGAAGTTACCAGGGAGTACTAACAGAGCTAGCAGGTGAAAACAATCAGAATCAGGCAATTACACAGGCAGTACCCTAGCCCAGCCCAGCCCAGCACTTAAAACTCTGCAAACAACAGTCCATTATGTTTCTCTGAAGTGACACTGCAACACTGCAGTAAGCTAATAGAAGTGAAAACTGAAAAAGCTTTACCGAGACAAAAAATGTTAGGGGCTGCCATTGCTGTTATAAGGCGACATATGCAACATGCTGAGGGTGGTGATAATGCAAATGCTACTGGACAACCCACAGTGAGGAGACGGAGAAGAGTGTACAGGCCCAGGGTAACCTACAAGGGGCTACATGAGCTGGAGATAGTGGAGCGCTATAGAGTGGACAGAGACCTCTTGCAGCAAATTGTTGAGCTGTGCAGGCCACGCCTCACACACAGAACCAACAGAGGGGAACCCATCCCAGTGGAAACCAAGGTATGTGCTGGCCTAAGAATATTAGCAACAAGTACCTTCCAGAGACCAACCGGTGATATGATGGGGATATCACAGGCATCAGCATCTAGGGTACTGTACCAGTTCCTGGATGCCATGTCAGCACATGTGGGTGATCATGTATATTTCACAATTCCCATGAGGTATTAGCCAACAATATGCATCTCTTCCAGCAAATTGTGTAATACCCTGAGGTAATTGGTGCAATAGACTGCACGCACGTACGCATCAAAGCACCAGCCGGTGAGTGGGGTAGGGTCTACTTCAACCGCAAGGGCTTCCCATCCATCAACTGCCAGGTATTGCCCAGGGCATAATAATGAATGTGTGTGCTGGCTACCCTGGAAGCTACCATGATTCCCATATCTGGAATCTGACGCAGCTGTACCAGACATTTGCCAATGGTGACATCCCACATGGTCACCTAGTGGGAGATGCTGGCTATGCACTGGAGCTGTGGCTGATGACACCCATCAGAAATGCACACACACCTGAACAGGAACACCATAATGAGGCACACGCACAAACACAAAATGTAATCGAGCGTGTGTTTGGGCTGCTCAAGTCATGGTTCCAGTGCCTGGACACATCTGCTGGAGACTTGCAGTACTCACCAACTACATGTACCCAAATTGTCATGGTATGTGCTATGCTACATAATATAATCCTGCGAAAACAGCTGCAGCAGCACCAGCATAGGCCTGGGCCAAACAGCCCACCACCATTGCCAAGGCCATCACAGGCAGAGCATGACTCGGAGGAGGAACAACCTGAGCCTGCCCCAGTAAGCAGAAGGAGGCGTGCCCAGTATGCTTTGGCCTTGGCAAAGAGGCAACGCATAGCACATACACTGGCTCAGTAGGAACTCTGGAAATGATACCTCTCTCTGACTCGCACATATAGTAAAAGGGATGCCTAAGTTGACACTACCTGCTTTCAAACATGTATAGGGAATGTAGTATGTGCATCCGACATAGCCAGCTCTGCAGCACCACCTGAGGCATGATTGCCCTGTGTTAAGCAATATAAAGCAGTGCTAAACAGAATTTACCACCATGTAGTATATGTAAGGAAAACCGCACACACCAACTAGCAAAACTGTGGTCAATGTTGAGTAATATTGGCCAATGTCCAGCAATGTTGGTTAATATTGAGCAATGTTGGACAAGCTGGGTCTAAGTATATGAAGGTCTCTCCAAACACCATTATATTGGGTGACTTCAACTACCCAAACATTGACTGGGAGCATTACTCAAGCCCCAACACCTTAGCCCAAAGGTTCCTAGAATTTATAAACTCAAATGCTATGGAACAACTAGTCACCACCCCCACAAGAGGGGATAACATAATGGACCTGGTCATCACCAACATGGGGACTCTATGCTCCATACCAGAGGTATTCCCCTCATTGGTAAGATCGGACCATAAATGAATCTCACTGGATATCCACATCCCGATCCCACCCACAGCCCAAAAAACCACAGTGAAAAACTTCTCAAAAGCTAACTTCGCACTTCTCAAAACTGAGGTGGAATCCTTCAAGGCCCCCGGGCCAGTGGAAACTATGGCTCAAACTGCAGAATCCTTTATAAATTTATTCTATGGACACCTTCAGGAATGCATGGGTCATGCTATCCCAAACAAAACCAAGACCCAATCTTCCAAAGGCAGGCGTCCTGCCTGGTGGACCCCAGCCATAAATAAGCTGTACAACAGAAGGAGGAAGCTACTACATGATAGAGCAAAATCCCTAAAAGGGAAGGCATCTCTGATCAGTACTAGCAAAAAACTATGATTCCTCATAAAATCATCCAAGGCCAGCTTCGAGAGAAAAATTGCACAGGACACTGAAGATAATCACAAGGCCTTCCTTAGTTATGTTAGGAACCTGGGTGGCAACTCCCAGATATGCTCAGAGTTAGTCTAAAATGACAAACAATACACTGAACCCACAGACATTGCCAGCATCCTGGCAGACAGGTTCAGTGCAAACTCCCCCCATCCCCTCCTAAAGAGCAAATATCTATCCCAGCAGAGTGCTGCCTCCCTGACATCTCAGATGCTCACGTGAGAGCTGCCCTCCCCAAAGCAAAAAACACAGCATCAATGGGAGCAGACAGTGTCCCAGGCTGCGTCCTACATGAACTCCAAGAAGAGCTAAACCCCCACATAAAGCTGCTGTTCAATCTCAGCCTTACTACAGGATATGTACCCAAAGAATGGTGTACAGAAACAGTGTTCCCACTCCACAAAGGTGGTGCCTCTATGGACCCTGGAAACTATCACTCCATAAGCCTGACTAGCCTGGTCTGCAAAGCTATGGAGAGGATCATCATGGAACTCATAAACAAAGACATTGGGGACATACAGACACTGGATCCTACCCAATTCGGCTTTGTTAAGGGCAGATCCTGCCTCTTAAACCTGGTAGATTTCTTTGAAACAGTTACCAAGGCCATTGATGAGGGGAAGGTAGTCCACACAGCCTACCTGGACCTCGAAAAAGCCTTCGACACAATAGCCCACTCGGGCATCATAGATAAGCTCTCCAGCTTAAATATAAACCCCTATGTCATAACATGGGTTGCAAACTGGCTCAAGGACAGAACCCACATAGTCAGAATGGCTGGAGCCATGTCAGACTCTAAACCAGTTACAAGTGGCATCCCACAAGGCTCAGTCCTGGGACCTCTCTTGTTCAGTATATATTTTTTGGAGGTTCAGGCTAACACGAGAGGACTGTGGCTGACCAAGTTCGCAGATGACTGCAAACTGGGCGCCATAATTGACTCTCCAGCTGACACAAGCATCCTCCAAAAGGGTCACATAGAGATGGATAGCTGGTGCCAGAGCCATGGCCTAAAGCTAAACGCTAAAAAGTGTATAGTCATACCCTTTGGCAAAAACAAAGTGCCCACAAATTACCACACAGGCGGGAATCCATTAAGTATGGAAGAAGTAATTAGGGACCTGAGGACCCAAGTTGACAGTAATCTCTCCTTTGACAGCCACATTGCCAAAGTGGTTAGAAAGACCTTCTATATAGCCCACCTTATCATGAAAGGATTCACATCTAGATCGAGGGAGGTCATTGTGCCCCTTTATTCATCCCTCATCAGGCCCATAATTGAATACAGTGCCCCATTTGGGATGTACCTTACCTGACACCTGCAGCACCTAGAAAGACCCCAAAAGTATCTCACAAAGAGTATAACCTGCAGGTAAAGATCCAATTCCTTATGCAGAGTAAATAATAAATGGTGCAGCTCGAACAGGACAGAAACACTTTTAATGACACAAATCCACAGTTTTACTTCCACAGGTTAAGCACTTTCATCTGTTTTATGTACAGACTTCCTCAGAACCAAGATATTCCATCACCAGCTCTCATTATAAATCCAATTTGGTGCCAAAATTTCAAAGAATATCCTAATACTGCCTTAAAGAGACATTCATCAATTCCTCTCATGCACAAACTAATACATGACTTGTATATATGCTATTTATCTAATACATTTGATTCAATAACTAATAAAACCTGTAAATCATTAGTTAAACATTAATTAATCTTGTACTATATAAAAATATAAAATTTATAAAATGAGTATATGATGTGTCCACATAATAAATATATTAAATATATACTTTGAATGTGCTCTAAAAAATCCACATACAGATGAATACACTGTTTTTAAAAAACTGTTTTAAAGATTGAATGGTATATTAGCTAGAGTATACAAAAATAATTAATTGATTGATTAATATATACACTTCTATGAACATCTTAATAAAATATCTTGATAAAATATAATTTAAAGGTAAAAAGTATTTATATACACAACAATGCTATATATTAAACCACAACTAAATTAGTCAAGAATAAGGAATGGTTTGATACTAATACTTTCATTAATGCCTGGAAGGCTGGTTGCATCTGTGAATATCTGCCACTTACTTTCCATCATGGCTAAATATACTTTCCAATTACCCCCACAAACACTGCTGTCAACGTGTTCTAAAATAGTAAATTTAAAATAATGTTGATTCCCTTTACTAATAATATGCTTGGACAAAGCATTCTTTATATCTTTAGTCTGAATCTTGTAATAATGTTCATATATTCTTTTTTTAAAATTCCGCTCAGTCTTACCTATGTAGAATGCTGAGCATACAACACATTTTGCAAGGTATACCACTTGTCTAGTATTACAATTTCCTACCTTACTTTTGATATATGTCTTATTGATATTGTCCAACTTAAATCGCACCTCTTCATTGTGATTGCCCCCCATTCAGACCCATAATATCTGGATCTAGGTCCAAGACGTACAATTTGGGTGTGACAATTGATAGATGGACAAAACATGTATATGAAAACATCCCACATCTTACAAAGGACTCTTGGAATTTTTTAAGAAAAGTAACATTTGATATTTGGAAAGAAGGGTTGATTTTTTTGACAATTGATGTCATTGATCTTTTCTCATGTATACCTAAAGACATAGGTTTAGAATATTTTTGCAACAGCTTGAGAAAAGTTTCTAAATTAACATGGGACAAGATTAATTTAATTACGGATATGATGAGTTTAGTTTTAGAACACAATTATATCCAATTCCAAGGTGAATTCTTTAGACAGAATAGAGGTGTTGCTATGGGGGCCTCTTGTGCCCCAATTTTTGCAAACCTCGTTATGTTAGAGTGGGAGTCCAACTATGTCTTTCAAAGTGAATTCAACCAATATATAGTACTTTACATCAGATATTTAGATGATATATTTATTTTATGGAATGGCACACAAGAACAAATCAATTTGTTTATCAATTACATCAATGGGACAACTAAATTCCTGAAATTTACCCATAAAATCAATTATGAAGGTATTGAATATTTGGATACATATATAAGTCATACTAGAAATGGGTTTGCATCCAAAATATATAGAAAAACTAGATTTTCAAATGACTACATAGAGTTCAGTAGTTGCCACCCCCCACACATTTTTAAGAATGTGGTAAAAGGACAATGCATTCGGGCAGCTCTTATGTCTTCGAGCAAAAATTTAATGGAAGAAGAAATAGATTTAATATTTAATATGTTCAAAAGTAGGGGATATCCCACCTCCATGTTAAAAGATGTCACAGGTTATGTGAAACAACAATGGGGGAATAAATATTTACCACTGTTGGGTATGTCAAAGGAAAGAGATAAAGATATGGGAAGGAAAGAAACTACATTAGAATCCTTCAGAAGAGTGTGCGTAATTATGTACACACCACATGCCAACCAAGTGAAAGAGATATTAAATAGACATTGGGATTTGATCACTATAACAGATAGTATAGGTATCACATTAGGTAAATATCCCATGTGTGTATTTAAAACAGCCCCAAATATTAAGAAGTTACTTGAGAAGACAACACACACAGCAAAATACAAGTCAATTTTAAAGGGAACTTCAAGATGTGGCTCTTGTAACCAATGCAAATACATCAATGAAGAGGTGCGATTTAAGTTGGACAATATCAATAAGACATATATCAAAAGTAAGGTAGGAAATTGTAATACTAGACAAGTGGTATACCTTGCAAAATGTGTTGTATGCTTAGCATTCTACATAGGTAAGACTGAGCTGAATTATAAAAAAAGAATATATGAACATTATTACAAGATTCAGACTAAAGATATAAAGAATGCTTTGTCCAAGCATATTATTAGTAAAGGGAATCAACGTTATTTTAAATTTACTATTTTAGAACACGTTGACAGCAGTGTTTGTGGGGGTAATTGGAAAGTATATTTAGCCATGATGGAAAGTAAGTGGCAGATATTCACAGATGCAACCAGCCTTCCAGGCATTAATGAAAGTATTAGTATCAAACCATTCCTTATTCTTGACTAATTTAGTTGTGGTTTTAATATATAGCATTGTTGTGTATATAAATACTTTTTACCTTTAAATTATATTTTATCAAGATATTTTATTAAGATGTTCATAGAAGTGTATATATTAATCAATCAATTAATTATTTTTGTATACTCTAGCTAATATACCATTCAATCTTTAAAACAGTTTTTTAAAAACAGTGTATTCATCTGTATGTGGATTTTTTAGAGCACATTCAAAGTGTATATTTAATATATTTATTATGTGGACACATCATATACTCATTTTATAAATTTTATATTTTTATATAGTACAAGATTAATTAATGTTTAACTAATGATTTACAGGTTTTATTAGTTATTGAATCAAATGTATTAGATAAATAGCATATATACAAGTCATGTATTAGTTTGTGCACGAGAGGAATTGATGAATGTCTCTTTAAGGCAGTATTAGGATATTCTTTGAAATTTTGGCGCCAAATTGGATTTATAATGAGAGCTGGTGATGGAATATCTTGGTTCTGAGGAAGTCTGTACATAAAACAGATGAGAGCGCTTAACCTGTGGAAGTAAAACTGTGGATTTGTGTCATTAAAAGTGTTTCTGTCCTGTTCGAGCTGCACCGTTTATTATTTACTCTGCATAAGGAATTGGATATTTATCTCACAAAGAGGATCGTGGGACTCAAACAGATGCCATATGCTGTTCGGTTAAAGAAACTCCGCTCTACTCAGCTGCATACTGCCTACTTAGAGGCGATCTATGCCTGACGTATAAAGCCATGTCCAACCCGGAATTAATGAGCATGCTCCACCTCAGAAAATCCAAATCCCTTAGAGCTACGTGCTGAGGGACTTGAGCCTCAGCACAGAAATAAATAGGACATGCTGGAGGGACAGATTCATAACCCAGAGGCTCCCTTCACTCTGGAATAGAATCCCAGTCCATGTTAGGCAGAGCCCCTCACTGACTCTTCAAGAGGAATCTTGACGAGTGGATAGGAGATCGTAGGTTTACCCCAGGGATTACTTCGGTGTCACTACTAGACAGAGGCACATAACCTTAAAAAGGGCACAGTAAAATCAGTTCAGAGGGTGGCAAAAGCCAAACACACTCTGGCTAGACTTGTAAATGCCTTAGGGCAGATAGCCTAGTATGAACCTATGAACCTAAGTAGGGCATAGCTGAACAAAAGCCAACATGCTCATATTTGCTCTACTGGCCCTTAAGCAGTCTGGTCTGCTCAGTATGAAAATATAAAGCAGTGAGGGGTCTCAAACCCAGGATACTGCACACTATAGTCATAGTACTGAACCACTAAACCACGACAGTATTGCAGTGGTCAGTCTGTATGAAGAAATGTTGATAAGTCTATGCAAAGTATTCCATGGAAACCCTGCAGGCACAGCATAATCCCTGTCGAGTTATGACACAAAGGTGAGTCCCGCAGTAAGAATAGAACCTGACTTTCAACACACACAGTAGAAATGTTAATATTGGACATGTACACATACATCAACAAATGTAGTGGACCTCAGACAGCAACATACTGAAAGGTCACACTGGGCATGCTCACACACTTGAAAAATGAGACAAATGTCAGGCAACAGAACACTGACAGTCTGAACTGGGCATGCTCGCACACTTAGGCCATGTCAGAGTACAGCAGTGGGTCACACATATCAGGCAGTTGCATGTGTTAACCTAAGTACCTCTCACTATCCAGCAATTTGCCCTGTGCACACAGTTATATGACAAGAGACACATATATAATATAGTGGAACCCTGTCATAATCAAATATGTTCTGCAGATATCTAAGTTTTTCATAGAAAGTGGGAAAGAAAAAAACTATAAAACCTGCAAACAGTATCAGCAATAAACATTGTGCATCCTGAACATTATCATAGGTTCAGAGGTTGATACTAAGCTATCTGCCCTAGGGCATGTACAAGCCTAGCCAGAGTATGTTTGGCTTTCGCAACCCTGTCAAAGTAGACCACTGTGCCTGTGAATAGTAAGTCACACAAGATAGCCCAGTTATGTTAGTGTATTGTGCCTCTGTCTAGCAGGGACCCAGAAGGTATCCCATGGGTAAACATACGATCACCCATCCACTTGTCAAGATGTCTGCTGTAGGTGGTCAGTGGGTGGCTCTGCCCATGCTAAACTGGGATTACAATCCGGAGTGAGTGGAGCCCCTGGGATAAGAATCTGTCCCTCTAGCATGTCCTATTAACATCTGTGCTGAGGTATATTTCCCTGGAGTGTGCAGCTCCAAGGGAGTTGGATATCCTGAGGTGGAGCATGTCCATTAATTCTGGGTCGGATATTTCCTTAAACTACAGGCACACAACACATCCGAGTAGGTGGTAAGTGACTGAGTAGAGCTGGAGTTACTGTATCTGAACTGTGCAGGGCATCCGTGTGAGTCCCTACATTTGCTTGTTGAAGAACATTTGTGGCCATTACAGTTGCTGCAGGTGTCGGGTAAGGAACATCCCAAATGTGGCATTGTAACCAAGCATGTTAGTGATGAGTATAGGGGCACAATGACCTCACTTGATCAACATGTGAAACCATATGGGATAAGATGGGCTATATAGAAGTTCTGTCTAACCACTTTGGCAATGTGATTGTCAAAGGCGAGAGTATGAACAAGTCGTGTCCCCAAACCCCTAACAACTACTACTGTATGTAATGGATTACAACCTATGTGGTAATGTGTGGGCATGTTGTTATTCCCAAAGGGGATGACTATGCAACTAATGGCATTTAGCTGTAGGCCATGGCTCAGTGACCAGTCATCCTATCTCTGTGAGACCCAGTTTGAGTATGCATGTGCCAGCTGGAGAGTTGATTATGGCACCCAGTTTGCAGTCATCTGCGAACATGGTCAGCCATATTCCTCCTGTGTTAGCCTGTACATCACACAAATATATACTGAACAAGAGAGGTCTCAGGACTGAGCCTTGTGGGATGCCATGTGTAACTGGTCTATAGTCAGACATAGCACCTGCAATACTGAGCATGTGGGTGCTATCCCTGATCCAGGTCGCAATCCATCGTGTGATATATGTGTCGATATCGACGCCGGTGAGCCCATGCGTAATGGCCGAGTGGGGTATTGTGTTGAAGGGTTGTGCAATGTCCAGGCAGGCTGTGTGGACAACTGTCCCTACACAGATGGACCTGGTAACTTCTTAAAGAATGCAAACAGGTCCAAGAGGCAAGATCTGCCCACAACAATGCTGAAATGTGTAGGACCCAGTGCCTGTAGGTTCCTGATGTCTATGTGCATGAGTCCCATTACAATACGCTCCATAGCTTTGCAGAACAGGCTAGTTAGCCTTATAGGCCAATATTGTCTGTGGTCCGTTGTGCCAGCAACTCTGTGGAGTGGGACCACTATCGCTGTATGCCATTCCGTGGGTACATATCCTGCAGTAACTCTGATATTGAACAGTGACGTAATGTGAGGGTTACGTCTGTCATGAAGCCCGTGTAAGATGCAGGCTGGGACACCGTCTGGTCCCATTCATGCTGTGTTGTCCGCTGTGGGGAGGGCAGCACTCACCTGTTTATTTGTGATGTCAGGGAGGTTACACTCTGTTGGGATGGACAGTAGCTACTTAGGGGGGATGGGGGGGAGACATCTGCACTGAACCTGTTTGCCAGGATGTTGGCAATATCTGTGGGTTCAGGGTATGTTTAGTCAGTATGCAGTAACTCACAGCATATCAGTGAGTGTCCACAGGTACCTGAATTAACTGAAGAAGGCCTTGTGAGTGTCCTACATGTCTGGTGCAATTGTCTGTTAGAAGCGGGCTAGACATAAATACATCAGTGATTGTAGCTGTCTGCTAGTACAGATCACAGATGCCTTCCCTGTCTGGGATTGTGCTCTATCATGTAGTAGCATCCTCCTTTCATTGTATAGCTTATTAATGGCCAGGGTCTACCAGACAGGTCCCCTGCCATTGGAGGAGTGAGTCCAGTTGTTATTTGGGATAGCACAATCCATGCAATCCACTAGGTGTCCATATAATGTGTATGTAAAGGATTCAGCAGTCTGAGCCATACTTACCACTGTCCAAGGGTCTCTGAAGGATACCACCTTGGTCAGGAGAAGTGTGAAGTCTGCTTTTGAGAAGTTCACCAAGAATACCCATGATGGGTGTGGGAACAGGATATGGATGTCCAGTGAGATAAATGTATGTTCTGACCTTACCAATGAGGGGTATATCTCAGATGTGGAACATAGAGTCCCCATGTTGGTGATGATCATGTCCAATATGTTGTCCCCTCTTGTGGGTGTGGTGACCGGTTGTGCCATAGCATATGAGTTTACAAATAGTAGCAATTGTTGGGCGATGGTGTTGGGGCCTGAGTACTATCTCCAGTCAATGTGTGGGTATTTGAAGTCACCCAATATAATGGTGTTTGGTGAGACCTTCATATTGTCCAGTGTTTCCAGGAAAGCCGAGTGTGGTTCCTCAGTTTGGGAGGGTGGTCTGTAGCAGGCAACAACCAAAAGGCAGATTTGTACAATGTTAGGTGCATATGTATGGACTGTGATGCTTTGTGCAGTGCTACCAACCCAGAGGTATGTGTATCTGTGATGTATATGGATACTCCCCCTATTTGTGTTGGCCATTCCGACTTTTGTGGTCAGAAAGCATGGTGTGAAATATAACCTGGTAGTGCTGGTGTGCATTTGGGAGCCTGAACCAGGTGTCTGTTAGTGCACAGATACCGCTGTTGTCCATACTGAGGAGATTCCTGAGTGGGCGCAATTTGAGGGTAACACATCTGGTGTTGAGAAGCATTACCCTGAGTGTCATGCACTCTGTAATGTCTATGGAGGTGGGTTTGTCTTTTGAGCCCCACTTAAAAAAGGCAGTATGGTGGTAGCAAGTGCCTTAGCCAATATTCGAAAGTCCATGGGTGACAGGTGCAAGCTCTCCATAGGGAAGCTACGTGGCATGTCGAGCATGCCACCTGTCTGTATCCCCTTTGAATGACACCAATATGTCAGCCAACTGTTAAACTTGATCAGTTTGTTGGTATACTGTGACATCATACTTGGTGAGTGTAAGATGCTAGACAAGGTCAGGGATATACTGACCTGGGCTACATGATCAGAGAGTTCCTCTATGTATTATGTCATGTGGTCCAGGGAGGAACGTCTGAGGTTGTACGCACCAGCATGGAGAATGATGGAGCCAGTCCTGTACTTGCTTTGGAGTGACCTGAGTGCATGTGTTATGTTGCGGATCCTGGCATCCGAGAGACAGCTCAAAGTGACTATTCCCTTGTTTGGCCTGGTGAGTGGGACGTCAGTGTGTCTGACAATAAGTGTCACCTATTACAAGTGTATTAGGTGTGTTGTTTAGCCCAAAGGGCAGTGACTGTGCGGCACACTGACATTGTGAACTATGTGATATGTAGGTATTGTAGTGGGGTAGCAGTTGTTTGTGTGCCTGCTTTGGAGGTCTCTGCTGCTTAGGCAGAGTTTATGTAGAGCCTCTGAGTATGTTTATGTGTGATAATGTGATTTGATTGCTGTCGCTATAGGTTTATGTGAGACTGATATGTGGTGTGTGTGGTTACCTTCACCACCTGATAGACTATGCCAGTCATGGGTCGAGAGAGATCAGCCTCCTGTATGTCAATATAGTTGCGTCTCTCACATATATCTGAGTTTGTTGGGAGGAGGAGAGGGTTGTCTGTGTACATAAGGCAGATGTGACATTGTGTCAAAACCACAATATTCACTAGCTGAACTGGAAAGTACACACAAAACCGACCCCTGGACATGCCAGGATATTATGATGACATACTCCGTAGCCTGATCACAAAGGATCAGTAGGGTGTTAAGTGTGTAAAAGAGTATAACAGGGATTAGTGCTCAGGCTTGTTGGTGTTTTGTAAAGAGTAGCTGAGAAGGAGTCCAGACTGAATCATGACACCTCCTTCAGCTATGTCATAAATAGCAATGTACACTCATATATGTCCTGAGTCTGGGCCAACTGTACCTGACTGACAATGCCGACATCCTGACAGACAGGGCCATATAGACGTACCCACCTCCCATTGACGATAGTCCCTGTCATCATACCAGGAGATATCACATGTAGAATGACTGAACAGCTCCCCCTAAAGCCAAAAGCATGGCAGCAACTGGATTACATTGTTTCCCAATATGTGTCATGCATGAACTACAGAACAAACAGACCCTGCACCTGAACAGTCTGTTAAGCCTCACCCTCTCCACAGGATCTGGAACCGTTGAATGTGTTACAGCAACATATGGCACTTCCCACAAGTGTTGGTGCACAACACACCATGGGAAGTATAGTCTAGTAAGCCTATGAAGTCTGATCTGCAAGGCCATGGACATCATGGTTGAAGTCATAAACAGAGCTATTGGAAGGTGACAAACACACAACCCTACCAAATGTGGTATGTTCATGTGCAGATCATGGTTCCCAAACACGCTAGACTGTTTTCAAGGTAACCACATCACTGAACAGAGCTACATGTGTCCCACATAGACTTTGAATAGCCCTTTATCAGCATCTCAGACACATGTTGTATCCACAAAACCAACAATCTGTGCATAAATATGTGTTGACATATGAAGGAATATCAATGTGTCCACAGATAGATCACACAAGGTAAGAATTATGGGGTCCTGCTCAAGCTGTTGACACCTGCCGATCCACATGGCTCATTCCTGGGATTGCATAAAACAAACTGTACACACATTACCATGTCCAGTCTGATGATGTCAGCATCCTACAAATATAGCAGGAGGAAAAAAAAAAAACGCCCAATGAAGTGTATAGCGTGCCAGGTTAATGTGTATCTCTCTAGTATCATAACATAGTGAGGTAGGGGTTTGAATCCTGCAAACGTTGACTGTGTGTGTGTGGGGGGGTATGTGTGTGATTTCCTATGAAAGGAGTGCCCTTTTTGGAGACTGGGAAAACACATTAAAAGAGGTACATTCCTCTTTGGAAAGTCTGATGATGACAGCATCCTACAAATATAGTGGGAGAACAGCAGCCACCCAATAAAGCATATAGTGTGCTGTGTTAATACGCATCTCTCTAGTATCATAACATAGTTAAGCAGCGGCTTGAATCCTGCAAGCGTTGACAGTGTATGTGGGGGTGTGTTTGTGATTTCCTTTGAGAGGAGTGCCCTTTTTGGAGACTGGGAAAACACATTAAAGAGGTACATTCCTCTTTGGAAAGTCTGATGATGTCAGCATCCTACAAATATAGCAGGAGAAGAGACACCACTTAGCAAATAGCGCGCCGTGTTCATGCATATCTCTCTAGTATCATAACATAGCTAGGTAGGGGTTTGAATCCTGCCAACGCTGACAGGGGCAGTGTGATTTCCTTTGAGAAGAGTGCCCTTTTTAGATACTGGGAAAACACATTAAAAGAGGTACATTCCTCTTTGGAAAGTCTGATGATGACAGTATCCTACAGATACAGCAGGAGAAGAGAAACCACCCAGCCAAGCCTATAGCACGCCATGTTAATATGTATCGCTCTGGTATCACAACTTAGTTAGGTAGGGGTTTGAATCCGGCAATTGCTGAGTGTGTGTAACACAGTTGGTCAATGCAGTGTGATTTTGCTTTTACTATGGTATGACATATCATGATTAAAACAGTATGTGCATTGCACACATCAGGTATCTGCGTGGCAAATAAATATGTGTACATGTGACCTCAATCAGTACATAGGTGTGAAGCCTGCATACTACATGAATACATTTGTTTCCTTTGACAGATTTTGCCGCTGCTTCTCAGATCGTAGGTCACATATGTATGTATGTGACAAGCCCGGTCACTGTAGTGATCTGTGTCCAAGATCATCTGTGCCACGCACACACCCATGACAGTTACTATAGAGTACTGTGAGTGAGGGTACATGCCTGAGGTATATGTCAGACATGTTCATACACAACAACGACTGGCAATAATGGACAGTCATTATAGATGTACAACAGCCATGTGGATATGTATTCAGGCCCCTAATGTCTTATGTGACACACCGAGGGACTCCACAATACCCATGGATATGTGGATACCAAGGGACAGATGACATAAAACGTGGCTGTATGTACACATTGGTACCCGACATACATGTTGAGGGCTACCACCTATGTGGTGCTGTTGGGATAATATGTATAGTAAATGTGGATGACTATGCCATAATCGACTTACTGCTATACAGCATGTATTGGATAACAGGTATCTGTCTGTATGATACCCTTGTGTAGGATATGCATCCCATCCAGGGAATGCATTGTAGGCCAATGTATGCATTTCCAGATGTGGATGAACATATCCCTAGTGTGTTTGCATGTACCTAAGAGGGCTATATGCCAAACAGGTGTGGTCCCAGGAACGGGTGGCGGTTAATACCACTGCTTACTGTTATAGTATAGTACCTGAAGGATCCAACTGTTACTGAGTTCCCTACAACTGTGTGTCATTTGTCAGGACATCATCTAATGATTGGTTATAGTCATGCTGTTGAGGTTGTGTATACTACCAGACTGCAAATCATTGACAGATATTAACAGTATCACCCACAGCATAGTGTCAACCCATGTAATACACACATGTGTACCCATGTTAGTACATATCTGTAGTAGAATGCATACTGGCCATCAAAAGATACTATAAGATGTTAACAATGTGTACAACAGGGTATGTCACACGTCCCATGTGTCCACTATGCACGTACATGCAGACAATGTGCACCCACCATGTTCACAGATGTACACCTGCTAATCTGTAATGCACACATCACACAGGTACTGTCCACTCCCTAACACATGCTGGCAACACTGTACACTTCAGCAAAGTGGCACATGGGTGGACAATACATACTCAGACCTAACACTGGTGTAAACAATGCTACATTGACAATCAGAGCTGTGATGCATAATGCCTGCTCAGATATAACTGCAAGGGTATCATTACACTTTCCTGTTGACAACTTGCTAATATTGCTACACTGCTATAATGTCACCCTGTGCATCAGAACCATGTTAGCCTGTTCCTCCATCAATGTTACAGATGACAGGAGGTGGCACAGGTGTCATCATATGCACAGGGTGTGTTGTTGGTTTGCCAGAGCCCGACATTGACCCATCCAATCGACATGTCTGTATGTGTGTGTGTGTGTGTGTGTGTGTGTGTGTGTGTGAGGGACAACAGTACAGCATGGGCCAATGTTGATGTAATGTGTGTGTGTATGTGTGAGCCCTAGTTGTTTGGTTAATGTGTGTGTGTCTGCATGTACACAGCTCCACCGTGTGGCTGCCATATACGGGAGGTTGTGGGACAGCCACAGACTGTACCTGCTAGGCTGTACAGATCACTGTCTCTGGGCATGGACATGGTACCTGTGCCTGGCAGGGGTGCTACGGGCAGTATCGGGTACCAACCCTGACTGGGTACTATCATCAGAGGCAGAGGTATGATGACTGGACCCATGTCCCTGCTGGGACTGGCCAGAGCCATGTGCACGTGGTCTATTAGGATGGTCAATGGACTGGCCATAGCCCCAGCATTGCTGGGGCTGGTATTGCCACTACGGGAGCGGCTGTGATCTGTGTGCCATCCGTGACGACTGCCAGCTGTTGCTGTTGCTGTTGCTGGCATGCATCCGTGTCGACGTCTCAACCGTCCCATACAGTCCTGGCTCATGGAAAACACATTGTGGAGGGCATCTAATGTCTCCCCCTAATGTCTATCAATGACCTTGATGTAATTCCAGATGGCACCGGCAAGGTCACGGATGCTGTCATTGATAGTGGTGTAATGGGCCCTCTGCGCCCTTTGTCCCTGTCTGGTGTACTGTCCCATACGTGCCTGTGCCTGCATTACAGCCCGGAACATACTGGAGGTTGTAATACCTCTGGGTGCAAGTCTGCCAGGGGCAATACGACCAGTGGTGCTCCCTCGAGAACCCCTGGACATCCGCCTATGTGGTACCATTCCAGGAATCCGGCTATGGCTGCTGTGAGGGGATGCAAGTGCCATGGGTACCACACTCTCTGGATCAATGCCAACTGTATGCTGTCCCTCGGCTAAGGCCATTGGTGATGAGGGATGTATTGGCAGTATGAGTGTGCACATAGATGGGGTTGAACGCTGTGTACTGTCAATTGGTGGACCAATGACAGACCCTGCCAAACCTTCCTGTGCCAGAATACATGTCTCATCATCTCCACTATTAGTGGCAGTGACTTCAGGTTCCCTGCTGCTTTTAGCCACACCAAACTCAGCACCTGTGAGAGGAAGACAGGAAACACAATTTACAATCTGTACATGATGTTAGCACACATGCACACATGCACACATGCACACATGCACATATGCACACATGAACACATGAACATATGAACACATGAACTCATGCACACATGCACACATGCACACATGAACACATGCACACATGCACACATGCACACATGAACACATGAACACATGAACACATGCACACATGCACACATGCACACATGAACACATGAACACATGCACACATGCACACATGCATACAAATACACTCCTCACTATGGCACATACAAACACACACACCATCAATCCAACACATACTCAATAGTGGGTGAAGGTGGGTGACAGTATCACAAGGCAAACAGTCACCTCACACATGTCAGCATGCAGAATATGTGTTGCTCAAGCCCATGCAGTGCAAGTGTAGACAGCCCTATTTAATGAAATTATACATGGCTTTGATGCATGTGTGTAGATGTTCAGTGATTGGCTACACCCTGGAACACAATGTGTACATGGACACAACATTGCTGTGCATGTATTATCAGCTCTGCAATGTCCTGTGCACCATCACTCACAGGTATACATACCATGGCTGCATGTGTTATCAGTGTGACACATAGATTGCCATGTGTGATTACAGTGTCTCTGTCCATAGCAGATAATAGTGGGCACAGGTGTAGCACATGCATGCTATGTACACACACACGGGATGAGTGGTGCATGTAGATGTGAAGGAATCCCAATGCTCAACATGGCCATTGTACAGTGGTTATGGTGAGTGTGGGACAAAATGCAAATATGTCGGTGTCAACCATAATATGGCATGCTACACAACTGTAACATTAAACACCACACATACCCAATTTGTGTCATATGACCTATGCACAAAATAGCAGTCCAGGACGTATATGTGACACTTTGTACAGATGGCGACTGCTGTGTATATTGTGTATACTGGCATATGTAAGCACATACACAACATGCTATGCATATTGTGTATATGTGCACATGTTTGCACACACACAACATTGAGGTGCAAAGCAATGACTGCTATGTGTAGTACTGTGGTCACTGTCACTGGATGGGGTGTAGTACCATGTGCCATCATCATCATGCATCTTGTGGTCAGTCATGGCTACTAATGTGTGACAGACCACCGCCTAGCATGCTGTACCTGAACAGCAGTACCGTGGCTACGTTCACAATTACACAGCCACTTTGTACATGGGTGTGTGAGGTGCCCAATAGGCAGCATTGACTAACATGACTGTGTTATGTGTTGAAGAGTGTTGCACAGCCCCATGATAGGCCTCTACCCCTAAGGTACATCATGTGTGTGTGGATGACATGTGGGATACTGAAGTGTGACCTTACAGCGGGTGTGTGGTAACGCCATATGTAGCATGTTTTTGTGTACTGCGTATGATAAATGTGTTATGTTGTGTACAGCTATAGCAACTATGCCTATCCAATGTGCAGTACAGTGTTGCCACAACTGTGTCTGATGCTCTGTGTATTGCATGTCATTGAGGCAGCTACTGACATTACTGAGCTGTGCAATGTCTTACAGCAAACATGCATGGCATGTATTATGCGTAGGTGTTTTATGTGTACATGGCCTACACCTCACCTATGACATGCACATTTCATTACCAACATTGCAGTTATACCACACTCACCAGCATGGATCGTCTGCCCTGCTGTCACACCAGAGGGACCTACGAGAATATGAGAGAGTTCGTCAGTAGCCACAACTGTGGCATTGCTACAGTGGGTATGCTAAACTATAGTAGAACAACAGTCAACAGTCACAGGTGTAGAGATAATATTCCAAATATCAGTATTGCAGAACACTAGGCAGCACAACTGCTAAACACACAGTACACATCTCACGTAGACATAATCTAATAATACAGTTAACTGTAGTCTACAGATAGGGCATGTTACCTGCTCGCTCCATGTGAACATGCTGGGTGGCTCCGGCCTCCATGACAACACATGTCAGAGGTAGTTGCTGCTGTTGTCCAGGGGCCACCACGCTTAGGAGCAGCTCCTCCACTCTGGTGAGGGGGGGACAAATGGCCACCCCACCACCTGTGGCAAGCTGTTGTCTTTGGATATCAGATGCACGCTGCAGGACATGTCTAATTAAATCACTGCAATGATGGCGTACTTGCTCATATGTCTGGTTATGCATGCCTATGTCATTTACCCGACGGACAAGATCCTGCCACAGTGCAGTCCACTCCTGCTGGTGCTGGCTGCTTCGGGAAAAGAGCATTGTGTACTGCTGCACCAGGCATTGCAAAATCTCATCTTCCTCCGCTGCTGTGTACGACGGGTTGCATTGGTGAGCCATCTGGCTGAAAAAGATATGAACAATATGTGTGAGCGAGTCCTGTGGCACACTTTACACCTTTAACCACCAATTTCACTTTACTGACATATATGCCATCCATTTGTCTGTCAGAGGTTACACACATTCAATACCATTTATTGGTTCTCAGGCCACAACTGACTTACAGTGCCTGGCACACTCTATATATCACACCACTATTCAACAGTACCCGGCACACTGTTTGTGACACAATGCACAACCTCAACACTGGGGTATATATCACGCCAATGCATGAACAGAGATGTCATCCATTGCAATGAATGTACAGTACAGTTACAGTAGTACCAGTCAACCACCCTAGTCATTGATGCCATAGCCCTGCCTAACATATTTGTACAGTTGTTACTATAGGTGGCATACTGCTGTAACAGAGTATATATGTTGCTGGATACACACGTATACCCTGTAACACACATATGATTGCAGCCATGGTACAGGCATAATTACACACACATCAGACAAACATACAACGCACCACTGTAAGCCAACACAGATGAGCATTACCTGTGTAACATACAGTACTGTGTGCCACTACTTACAAACCCTTATGCCTGAGTTTTGTCCTCTGTGCAGACTACAGGAAACACACAAGACAGTGTTTCCAAGCAATGTGAACACACACCATGTTGTGCTGTTTAGGCCTACAGCTTCAGGTAGTACTACAGTTCATATGGAAGTTGGATTCACCAGCAGTACCACTCACTAAGCATACATGTATTGCTTTAGCCTACAATGAGACACCACGGTTGTCAACAAGGAACTACGTCACATCGTATGCCATACTACTATGTCTGCCTAACAGTACAATACACATCTTTTGCTGACGTCACAGCTAGGATAGACACTACCATGTCAGTTACAACTTCACACTAACCTATCACACCTTTACAGACCTAGCACACATTCAGCGCTACACTTATTCAACCTCACATAGCAGGTATTGCATTGAGTACATGTGTGAGTGCATAGTGTCATAGGTAGGTAATATGCTATTGGCCCTAGGGCCTACAGCAGCCTAGCCATATGCTACCCTGGCCTTTGACACACATGTACTTTGATTTCACTTGCCCCTGCCAACTAGAACCACAGAGGGGGTTCCTGGGGTGTATTACCAATCTCCCAAACAATCATCAGGGGTATTAATGACAACTGCTAATGAGGAGTCTATTCCAGTGTATGGCATATCTCTGAGATAGGAACCTATCGCTCCAGCATGTGCTGTTTAGTGAGCTGACAAGGTTTAGGGCCCTAGAGCGTGTGTCCTGGAGGGATTGTGATATGTTGCCATGGTGGTTGTCACCCATCTATGGGTGTGACATACCTCTGTATGTCCGGCAGAGGTAACCTCTGTGTGGCCGGTATGCAATACAGTCTAGATGTGGTTTTGTGAGTCAGTCTGCATAGGGAATCTGGTTTGTGGCCAGTATTACCCTTTGTTAGGTATGTCTGTGGCCTTTCCACCTGCTGTAGTTGTCATGTGAGGTACATACCACACAGGGCATTGTGATGAGTAGAGGGGAACACTGACCTATATTTCCCTAGATGACACACCTGTTGTCATGACACATTCCACACAGACAGATTACAGGTCTAGTGTGGCACTGTCTTTATCAAAGAGGTGGCTACTGTCCACCTGTGTCCCATGTTCCCTTATCACACCTTCGATGTAGGGTAGATCTCTACCTATGTGGTAGTTAATGGGTACATTGTTGTGGAAAGGAGGAATGTTACTGCAGTATTAACACTTGTCTACAGTCCATGCCTTGGTCACCACACACCTGTTGCAGTACATATAGCCCCATGTCTCTCTCTCTCTCTATATATATATATATATATATATGTATATATATATATATATATATATATATATATATATATATATATATATATATATATATATGTGTGTATATATACATATCTATACACATACATGTACACATCCATTGCTGTACACATAGATGTACATATAGGCACATGTACAGTCCGCCTTTCATGGTGGGGATATCACTTATGCGACAGTTGTGGGATGTACAGTTATGTGATTATATTGCACAGTGTTGTGCAGAATGCATGTGAGTGTTCTCGGCCCATGTAGCTTTAGCAGTCCTCACTGGCTATAACACAGCAGATCTGACAAATCAGTCCCACAGCGTTTAACCAGCACATGACCCAGCACTGCATGCTGTTTTCTATGCCACACACTACGACCTACATAGATATATGCACATAACAACCTTCAACGACAGATATCTGTCCACTCTTCACTAACAGTTGCAGTATGTCCCTTGCCCTATGCACATGTGCAGATACAGATAGATACGTACTGCTGCTACACATGGATGATTTGCAGTGTGTAGAGTACTCTTCAGGAACATCTACTACATGCCAACACATACATATGAGTTACATACCTTACCGTTGTATTTCCCTGCTTCGTCAGTTACAGTTTTGTAGGGTTTTTTTTTTTTGGTTGCTTGTTTTGGGTTTTCTCCCTCTGTTTCTGTTTCTGTCTCTGTTTCCCTCTCTGTTGCCTGTGTCTCTGTCTGTGCCTCTCCCTCGCTCTCGCTCTCTATCTCCCTGTACCTGCAATGATATTATTGCATGTGTAGACAACAGGTACAGCCTGCTTTTCTAGGTATCTGCACTTGTGCATGTGACAGCCTCTGCACCAGTTGCTGCCCACCATTCAGTAATTGCATGCAGCCTGCTGTGTGGTGATTGCATTACTTACTGCAATTGCAGCCCACTGCTATAAAATGCTAGGTTAGGTAGGCATAGCCCTTTCAGCTTTCCAAGGTGGGGCCCATGCTTGTTTGCTCTGGACACCGTTGTGTCAGTCAAAAGGTTGGTATATGTCTCTTATCTGAAGCTAGGGTTGTAGCCAATGATATGCATGTTGTACTCAAACCTGAATGTTGTTGCTTCCAGTACACACTTCTCAGTGTAGACATGTACTCACCCCTCCAAATGCTAACACAGGATACATGGGAGTATGTACTTTCTTTCTGAATTAGACATTTAACTGCCATACAAATGTGGTTATTGCACTGTATTCCTGTGGCACATGCAGTGTTTGTGAACTGCTATGCTGTAATTATTACGTTACTCACTTCTGAACAGTTTGTGGTTTGTTTGTGTTGACATTAGCACAGGCTGCTCAACACAACTGGACATATTTCAGTACTGAGTATGCCTACCTACACCCTGTTTTTTTCCTGAATACACAGGTGTGTTGTACCTTTGGGTAGGGGTGCAGAACTGCAAAGAGCATTTTTTATTATCAGGTGAGGTTTATCTTGCTGAACATACAGGGTTGCTGTGTACCTGTTAGTCTATCAAGGCAAGTAGTCTGTCTGCGTAGCTCCCACCTGTGGACATATCCAGATGGTAGCTAGAGGTTAGCCTATTATACTTTGTCTGTGCACCACACCAGTCTTTTCAGCACTGGCACATTGGCATTGTCACAGTTGGTTGCTAGCAGTACATGGCTACATCACGTGATATTTCTGTGTTGTACTCCTACATAAGGGTATGCTTGTGGAACTCCTTCCAAAGTTATTTGCAGAGTATGTAACAGCAGTAATGCTGATATGCCTGTCTGTTTCTGCCTCTGCCAGGCCTCAGATACTCTCAGGTATATATTTGAACGGCCTCAGTGAAAGGTACATATAAGTGAGCTACACCTGCAATATATTACAGACCTATTGCAGTTGAGACTTTCTTGGGAATCAGAGCATATGTATACCTACACCTTTATTGACATGCAAGCACTGTCTACTCTCACCTGTTGACATTATTCATTACGTGTGATTCCACACTTGTCTGCCTAAAGTTAATACTTTTCAGAGTGATTCAGTGGGGCACAGCTAACATTTGTTTATAAATCAGGGACATTCCTGTAAAGCAGTCACAGTTGGGGTGTCTGGCCTTTGCCCTATTCAACTTTGCCAGTATTTATCCTGGTCTGATACTGTGTGGTGTTTGTAAGGTGCAACTGTAACATTATTCCTTGCTTGGATGGCTGGTTCCCTTTTCACAGTCATGTCATGCAATTCCACAACAACTGCTGGTAAAGACCCACAGAACAGGATTTGTGTTGTACCATTCCTAATTTCCATTTACATTCCCTCATTATAATGCATGATATATTTATTTCAGCACCAAGTTATTTGTAAATCTGTTGTGGCTTAGTCTTAATTCATGCAGTCTATTGTGTCAATAATCTGGGGTTCGAGACTGGTAGAGGTCTTTTCTTTTGCTACTGAGCAGAACAAGGGCCCTTCCATAGAGTGACTAAGGCACTTTTAAGCAGTTGTAAGCGGGTTTGCATGGATTTGCGCGATGCTTAGTGATGCTTAGCTAAGTGTACACATGTGCAGACTCACTTAAACCCACTTACTACCGCTTAAAAGTGCTTACTCCCATTAACCCCCATGCTAATTTCTTTTAAAGAATAGAAAATGGGGAGATAGGAAAGTGGTGAAAAAGGGGGCACAAAGAGGGATAGACAGTAGGTAAACAAGCTTGAGATGTGCAGGACGGGTGTAGGGAAGGTCCATAGCTGCCCATTTCTTTACCAGCAACAGCTGTGCATGTGCAATAAATTTGGAGTGAAATTTGAAACCATCCACTCCTGGGAGAGGGGTGAGGACAACAAAGTATGTTGTACTGCCAATTATAATTATCAGTTTACATGTCCAATGGACATGTGTGCGAAATGGGCGGCTATATATGGGGCATAATTTTTTTGTGGGTACAGATTGCCCTTTTTTTTTTTTTTTCAGGTGAGAGTGGAAAGTGAGGTAGAGGAAGTAGGTATGTTTGGGGAGGTAGGTTGGGGAGGTAAACAGACAAGACAGACAAGATGCATACAGGGGCGGTGTATGACACATGGGGTGGGTGAACGCAATTGATGAGGTCGGATGTTTGGAAATCGCAAGCCCATGAGCCCACAGATGGTAACAGTGGAACTGAGATCCCCACCCATGGGCAGTCACCACTGCACCTTCACAGCCCCTAGGGTGGCTGTGCTGGAGGCTGCGTAGGATGGGCAGGCTCACCCGTGAGATGCGGCACTCTCGCCTCGAGCTGGCATATGGCATGAGCGACTGAATGCTGGATCTCCCTATGCACCACAGCCCAGACCCTTCAAAGGGTGACAGATGGCCCTTCTCCACACACGCTTGCATGGGGGGACGAGCCCCATCCCCTGCAGCGCTTCCACCCGACGGTGGCACAGGACCAACTGAGGAGGGGAGCCCGGGGTGGGCACTGAACCTGCTGGTGCCAGGTGCACTCTCCAGCTGAGGAGGGACAGGTGGGTCCACTGGGACCGGCCTTCCCATACGTTCTGTGATTAGGTGTGTTTAATTACAACATAAACAACAGCATTCCAGATTAGTTGTAACAGAATGCAGTAATATTCCCATTAACCCAACACACCAAGGTTCCAACAGTTGAACAGCAAGCATAACACATGCATATATTGAATGACAGTGGATATTCCAACAGCATGCAGGGATGTTTGGTAGCAACAGGCCACCATGATTGTGGTGTTTGAACAGGACACATGCATCAACGTGAATGCAAATATTTATAGAACAATAGGACATATGTCCCAACAAATATTTAAGATTACACATACCCACTGAGTTGTGGAATTGCATGGTTTAATCACATGCAGTAGGGTGTAGAAAAAAACCTTGATTAACATCTTATAATTACTTTTAGTATACACTACATTCCTAGTGACTGCAAGTGTATATTCCCTACATGTATTATTACACTTGCCACCATGCATTAGGTTGTGTAATGGGTTTGGCTAGTTCAATATATGCCTGACCTATATCTGACATACTAACTGTCCAAGTTGCAGATGTTATAGGTTCATAGGTTCATAGGTTCATATTAGGCTATCTGCCCTAGGGCATTTATAAGCCTAGCCAGAATGTGTTTGGCTTTCGCCACCCATTTTAAATTTATTTTGCTATGCCCTTTTTCGAGGTTAGTATACTGTGCCTCTGTCTAACAGTGACACAGAAGTGATACCCGGGGTAAACCTACGATCTCCCATCCACTCATCAAGATTCCTCTTGAAGAGAGTCAATGAGGGACTCTGCCTAACCTGGAATGGGATTTTATTCCAGAGTGAAGGGAGCCTCTGGGTTATGAATCTGTCCCTCCAGCATGTCCTATTTATTTCAGTGCTGAGGTTCAAGTCTCTCGAGCGCATAGCTCAATGGGATTTGGATTTTCTGAGGTGCAGCATGTCCATTAAATCCGGGTTGGACATGGCTTTATCGTCAGACACAGATCGCCTCTGAACAGGCGGTATGCCACTGAGTAGAGCTGGAGTTTCTTTAACCGGGCAGCATATGGCATCTGTTTGAGCCCTTTGATCCTCTTGGTGAGGTACTTTTGGGGTCTTTCCAGTTGCTGCAGGTGTCTGGTAAGGTACATCCCAAAAGGTGCATTGTACTCAATTATGGGCCTGATGAGGGATGAGTAAAGAGGCACGATGACGTCCCCTGATCTAGATGTGAATCCCTTCATGATTAGGTGGGCTATATAAAATGTTTTTCTAACCACTTTGGCCACGTGGTTGTCAAATGAGAGATTGCTATCAACTTGGGTCCCCAGGTCCCGAATTACTTCTTCTGTACTTAATGGATTACCACCTATGTGGTAATTTGTGGGCAATTTGTTTTTGCCAAAGGGGATGACTATACACTTTTTGGCATTTAGCTTGAGGCCATGGCTCTGGCACCAGTTGTCTGTTTCTATGAGGCCCTTTTGGAGGATGCTTGTGTCGGCTGGAGAGTCAATTATGGTGCCCAGTTTACAGACATCTGCGAACTTGGTCAGCCACAGTCCTTCCATGTTGGCCTGTTCCTCTGAGAAATATATACCGAACAAGAGAGGTCCCAGGACTGAGCCTTGTGGGACACCACTTGTAACTGGTTTGGAGTCTGACATGACTCCAGCAATTCTAACCATGTGGGTTCTGTCCTTGAGCCAGTTTGCAATCCATCTAGTGACATAGGGGTTTATATTTAAGCTGGTGAGCTTATCTATAATGCCCGAGTGGGGTATTGTATCGAAGGCTTTTGCGAGGTCCAGGTAGGCTGTGTGGACCACCTTCCCCTCGTCAATGGCCTTGGTGACTGTTTCAAAGAAATCAACCAGGTTTAAGAGGCAGGATCTGCCCTTAACAAAGCCGAACTGGGTAGGATCCAGTGTTTGTAGGTCCCCAATATCTTTATTTATGAGGTCCATGATGATCCTTTCCATAGCTTTGCAGACTAAGCTAGTCAGGCTTATGGGGCGATAGTTTCCAGGATCCATTGAGGCACCACCTTTATGGAGAGGGACCACTGTTGCTGCACGCCACTCTTTGGGCACATATCCTGTAGTAAGGCTGAGATTGAACAGTAGTTTTATGTTTGGGTTTAGCTCTTCTTGGAGTTCATGTAGGATGCAGCCCGGGACACCGTCTGGTCCCATTGATACTGTGTTTTTTGCTTTGGAGAGGGCGGCTCTTACCTGAGCATCTGAGATGTAAGGGGCAGCACTCTGCTGGGATAGATATTTGCCCTTTTGGTGTGGAGGGGGTTTGCGCTGAACCTGTCAGCTAGGATGTTGGCAATGTCTGTGGGCTCGGTGTATTTTTTGTCATTTTGGACTAATTCTGAGCATATCTGGGAATTACCACCCAGGTTCCTAACATAACTAAAGAAAGTCTTGTGATTATCCTTAGTGTCCTGTGCAATTTTTCTCTCGAAGCTGGCCTTAGACAATTTTATGTGTGCCCGTAGTTTCTTGCTAATACTGATCAGTGATGCCTTCCCTTTTTGGGATTTTGCTCTATCATTTAGTAGCTTCCTCCTTCTATTGTATAGTTTGTTTATGGCTGGGGTCCACCAGACAGGACGTCTGCCTTTGGAGGATTGGGTCTTGGTTTTATTTGGGATCGCATGATCCATGCATTCCTGAAGGTGTTCATAGAATGCGTTTATAAGGGATTCTGCGGTCTGGGCCGTATTTTCCACAGGCCCGGGGGCTTTAAAGGATTCCACCTCAGTTTTGAGGAGTGTGAAATTTGCTTTTAAGAAGTTTTTCACTGTGGTTTTCTGGGCAGGGGCTGGGGTCGGGATGTGAATATCCAGTGAGATTAGTTTATGGTCTGATCTTACCAGTGAGGGATACACTTCTGGTCTGGAGCATAGAGTCCCCATGTTGGTGATGATCAGGTCCAGTATGTTTTACCCACTTGTGGGAGTGGTAACAAGTTGTTCCATAGCATTTGAGTTTATAAATTCTAGGAACCTTTGGGCTAGGATGTTGGAGCTAGAGTAATGCTTCCAGTCTATGTTTGGGTAGTTGAAGTCGCCCAATATAATGGTGTTTGGAGAGACATTCATATTTTCCAGTGTTGTCAGGAAGGCCGAGTGGGGTTCCTGGGTTTGGGAGGGTGGTCTGTAGCAGGCTATAAACTGGAAGGCAGTTTTACCCACTGTTAGTTGCACATGGATAGTCTCTGATGCTTCCTGCTTCCTGCTTTGCCACCAACCTGGAGGTGTGGGTATCTTTGATGAATATCGATACTCCCCCTCCTTTTGTGGTTCGGTCCAAGTTTTGGGGCCAAAAAGCATGGTATGAGGTATAACCTGGTAGTGCTGGGATGCACTCGGGAGCCCTGAACCAGGTTTCTGTTACTGCACAGATATCAATGTTCTCCATGCTAAGGAGAGTTTCGAGTGCGTGCATCTTGAGGTTTAGACTTCTGGCGTAGATTAGCATTACTCTTAGTTTCTTATCCCTTGTGATACCTATGGAGGTGGGTTTGTCTTTTGAGCCTTGCCTAAAAAAGGCACTATGGGGGTAGCAAGAGCCTTTGCCAATATCCGAAAGTCCAGGGGTGACAGGTGCAAGCCGTCCCTAGCGAAGCATCGTGGCTTGTCGAGCATATCATCCCAAGCTGACAGGCATTGGATCCCCTTTGAATGACACCAGTACTTAAGCCAATTGTTGAAATTGATCATCTTGTCTTCATATTGTGGCATCATTCTTGGTGAGGGTAAGATGCTACTCAAGGTCAGGGTCATGCCGGCCTGGGCTACATGCTCAGAGAGCTCCTTTATGTCTCTTTTCATGTAGTCCAGGGAGGTACGTCTCAGGTCATTCACACCAGCATGGACAATGACTGAGTCATATTTGTACTTGCCTTGGAGTGACCTGAGTGCTTGTGTTATTTGGCGGATCCTAGCGCCCGATAGGCTGCTCACCGTGACCCTCTCCTTGTTCAGCCTGGTGAGCGGGACGTCAGTGTGCCTGACGATAGAGTCACCTATTACAAGTGTATCAGGTGTGTTGTTTAGTCTTAAGGGCTGTGACTGTTCGGCACACTGGCTTTGTGAGATATGTGTTGCACGTGTTTTGTTTTGGGGTAGCGGCTGCTTGGGTGTCTGCTTTGCAGGTCTCTGCTGCTTCGGCAGATCTTTATTTAGAGCCTCCAAGTATGTTTTTGTGTGTTTATGTGTTTGGTTTGCTGTCGTGGTAGGTCTATGTGAGACTGGAATTGTAGTGAGTGTGGTTTCCTTCTCCTCCTGACTGGTTATGCCAGTACTGAGTTGAGAGAGCTTAGCCTCCAGTTTGGCTAGATGGCTGCATCTCTCACATGTGTTGGAATTTGTTGGGAGGAGGAGAGGGTTGTCTGTGTACATGAGGCAGTTGTAACATTGCCTCAAGATTCCCAGATTCACCAGCTGGACCGGAGAGGAGATTGGCAACTGACCTTTGGACATGCTAGAATAATATTGGGAATTCCTTAATAATTGAAAACCAGGGCCAGTGGGGAGTGAGGGTGTAGTGCTTTTAATTTTTAGTGCTGACTTATATAATTGCTTTAGTGAGCAAGTGCCAGGTAACTTAAGTGCAATGTGTTACAGGTAACCTAAATGCAAAAACAACAAACAGTAACTTTCTTTCAAGTGAAACAAGGAAATAAGTACAGTAAGCAATGCAGATATCACTAGTGATCCACAGAAGCGCTGAGAAGCTGTGTATTAGGTGGAAATAGCATTCCAGGGAAATAACAGGCAAACAAACAACAAGCATATAAACAAAGCTAGATTTAGCAGGCCTGGATCTAGTCTATGCTACAGCAAACAAGGTGTACCAATTTCAGTAAGATACAGTTCAAATATACAGGCACTATAAACCTTTAACCAGAAATTCCCAGCTCAGAAGGGCAGAGTCCAGCCTCTTCTCCCACAAGAGTGCAGACCACAAACCTTCTTAATGTAAAATAACTGTCCTGGAGCCCAAGTGCTTAAACCAGAACTAATACACTTTAAGAATAACAGACACTGGGCTCTCAATCAGCAGTTCCCAACTTAGAAGGATGAAAGCTACCTGTCCTGCCACCACAGTGCATGCCACAAACCTTCCTAATGTAAAACAACTGGTCTGAAGCCCAAGTGCTTAATCCAAAAGACTTAGAATGATAGCTACACTTTAATCAAGTTACTACCAAGCAGTAATAAATACAATTGAATACTTTAGAGAATTCCTGGATTAGTGCTCAAGTTACACAAACAAAGCTAGATCCAGCAGGCCTGAATCCAGTCTATGCCACAGCAAACAAGGCGCACCAACTTCAGTAAGAAGCAGTTCAGATATGCATGCACTATAAGCCTTCAACCAGAAATTCCCAGCTCAGAAGGGCAGAGTCCAGCCTCTCCTCCCACAAGAGTGCAGACCATGAACCCTCTTAATGTAAAATAACTGGCTTGAAAGCCCAAGTGCTTAAACCAGAATTAATACACTTTTAGAATAACAGACACTGAGCCCTCAATCAGCAGTTCCCAACCTAGAAGGATGTAAGCTACCTGTTCTGCCACTACAGTGCAGACCACAAACCCTCTCAGTGCAAAACAACTGGTCCGAAGCCCAAGTGTTTAAACCAAAAGGCTTAGAATGAGTTACACCAAGCAGTAATAAATACAATTGAGTACTTTTAAGATGATGCAAAAGTTAAAAAAGTAGGTAGAAACGCAAGTACAGTAAAAGCAGATGAAATTTTTTTTTTTTTTTTTTTTTTCTGAACAAGTGCTGAGATCAAAGAAACAGATTTGAGTGCTGAAACTATAAAACTGGCTAGTTATAAGAAAAAAAACTAAGCTAGAAGGCTTCCCTCCAACACAGAAGGGCTTGGGGGCTCAGAAGCCTACAAATAGTCTATACCACTTAACAGGAAAGGCAGGAAACAAGCTTAATTTTTTTTTTTTTTTTTTTCTGTTTCCCAGATGCTCTTTTTGTACACAGTAGGAGTGCCTGAAACCAGAATATGATCTCACTGCACTCAGTTGAGTGAGCAAATGAGATGGGCCCAGAAGGAGTATCCAAACACAAATTTACACGAGGGGCGGGCAGTTGCAAGGCCACTAAGATTAACACCAAAACAAAAACATGCAGGGTGGGTGGGACTAACTGAAGAGCAGAGTGAAAACTTCCAGTTCAGTTAATATTCCTTCCACACAGTTAAAATCAATTTAAATACTGTATTTTTTTTGAAAAAAAAAGAGCAGATAAAGGTACTTAAATTCTCTTATACGTCCAGTTGAATACAGCAAGTTCTTAGCCGGCCAAAGCTGAGGTTTTTGCATTTATATTTCTTTATCTACATATCTGGATGTTTTCACATGACATTTTCACTTCAATTTGTACAGAACCCTGCATTTCTTGACACACACTCACATTTCTGGGGAACAAATTAAAATGCTATTTGTGTGCTAGATTTGCTTATGCATGCCAGCCAGTAACTGACTGTTGAGGACTGTATATATGCTTCACAGCTACTAGCACTTCCATCACCCACTTTATATGGGACTGCACAAATCTGGGTTCCCAGAACTTTTTAAAACAGTACTATTTGTATAATGCAAGAGTACAACAACATTTCAAACTAAGTGACACAGACACACTCCGGGTTTTAGACCTTTATTAATGACATTACACACTTTTCCACAGGCTCACTCCTTTATTTGTTATAACGGTGCATATGGAAGACATATTCAAGACATATTATACCTTTATTAATAGTTTAGAGCACTCTTTTTCAGGCTCACTCACTTATTTTATATGACAGTACCTGCAGATATATTACTCCAGACATATGTTACCTTTCTTAATGGGTTGCTACACTCTTTTTCTGGCTCTCTGACTTTTTTATCTAACAGTACATGCAGAGGACTTATTCAGACTATTTTATGGCTGTATTATTGGACTACAACACTTTATTTCATGCTCTCTCCCCCATTTTATATAACAATACATGCAGAATAATCACTAACCTGCCTGGTGGTGCAGCCTTAGCAGCCTATCTGCATAGGCTTGCTGATTCGCAGCACGGTCATCTGCAGCTGTACAGTAAATGAAGGGATATTGAAACATACCTATCCATTATACAGAATCAATTATCAATTCTTACATACTGCATTCCATGGCTACCTACTCAGTTGTGGGGCATCCTGCATCCCACGGACCACCTGTATGCATTGGTTCAGGCGGACCTGCTTCTATCTCTTCAGGTCTGCATGGTGGTGATGGACGTGCTCACCAGTCCGAGGAATGCCTGTGACACTGGTGAGGTCATGAGCTAACTGGTTCCAAGCCTCTGCCTTGTACTCCATCCCTTGGAACTGGCCCTGCAGGAGTCTTGACTCATGACGGTGGACAAGGAGCCAAACCATGTATTTCGACTCCTCGATGCCCCAACGTTGTGCTCGGAAGCATGTACCCTCTCCAGCACCAGCCATTCTAACTGCAGATGTGAGCTTAAATATGCCGCATTTCCCACACTTTTTTGTGATTGGCCATTTTTGAAAATTCTCGGCTGACTGCAGACCTGCTTAGTAATGGTTAATATACCATTACTAAGTATATGTATGTTAACAGTTGCTGTTTTTTGTAAGTTGTCATGGTTTAGTGGTTCTGTACTTTGATTATGATGCATAGAGTCCTGGGTTTGAACCTTGTCATTCATTTTATTTTCATACTGTCTAGACAGGTTAGGGGGTGTGGCTGCGTTTATGCAACTTTGCTCTACGTTGCTCCACGGTGCCCTACGGTGCCCTGGTTGGTGCGGCGCGCATGTCCGTGCAAACACATTGCGCTGGTTAAAGCGCTGTTTTGCTATGGGCACCTCTATTGCGCTGGGTAAAGCGCTCTTACACTTTGGTCAACTCTATTGCACTGGGTAAAGCGCTCAAACTTTGGGCACCTCTATTGCGCTGGGTAAAGTGCTATTAAACTATGGGCAACTCTATTGCGCTGGGTAAGGCGCTGCTTAACTGCAAGCAATTATATATCAGGATCCTTTAAAAATATATATTTTGTTCACTGATACATTGGCCATTTCACTGCTTTTTACTAATATTTTAATCATATTTGTCAGGTATTATTCCATATACTGATTTAAAATAAGAAGGGGAGTGGTGGGACTCGAACCTTGAATGCCTATTCTTTGTGCAAATGCTCTACAATTACGCTATTGCTATTTGGTGTTATTTGCATAAACATTCTTTCTTATGCTCTTCCATGTCGGAATTGCTAACTACAGCTAAGCAATGGGCACACCCGCGCACACACACGCAAATACGGGCAGCTATTTCGGGAATTTAAAAAAAATAAAATTAATATTTTACTTTTTATAACTGTGATGGGGGTTTACAATGTCAGGGAGTGTGGTGTTGGGTGCAAGGACATTTGAGCAGACTCGCTCTTGCGTAATTTCATGTTACTTTTCCAAACCTTGCAGGGGCGTGGACATTTAGACTGCTCAGCAGTCGGACATGCCCCCTGCTTTCCTACATGGTCCGTGTAAGACTTACGGTTGAGTCAGTGTGCCCTCATGAATATTCATGGCACGCTGACATCATACCATTCAACTGCAGCCTCAGAGTAAGACTTATTAAGTCTTACAAGGAGGATTTGTGAATCCGGGGATTGATATAGTTAATATGCATGAAGTTTACTGTGCAGAATGGAATAGATTACATAATACTATTACTGATACTAAGCAATTAGATGATGCTCCACATCCACTTTCACAGGGATATAGACAGGATCTTGCAAAGGCAGAAGATGAACATCATGACATGGTTAAGGTTATCACCAAGCTTTTAAAACAAGTTTTACAAGCTTTTCAGGCATTAACAGAAGACAGTGTAACAGAACAAATATGCCATCTATAGGCAGATAATCAAGCTTTAAAGCATGAGTTAGGCCAGGCTCAAACAGAGTTAGTAAAGCAGCAATCCACAACCTATGGCTCAGCAATCATTCAAAGTTTAGAGCATGACAATCAACTTTTAACAAATTAATTGGAAGGTTTAAAACAGCAGTTAGTGCAAGTAAAATGAGAATTATTACATGCACAAAACAGACCTATAGATGTGGGGCAAGACACAGCCATCATGGTAGTCAATTCCCCTGCAGAAATTTATCAACAGTCACGTTTACTGCAGACACTGCCTCAGTGGCAAGAAAAAAAAGGTATCTTTTTCAACATGTTGGCATTTGAAGAATGGGTAACATATACTGCAGGGTCTACATGGAATAATGCCCTGTGTAGGTGTTTTTTTTTTTTTGCATTCATCCCAAAATGTTTAAAGTCATACATAGAAACTGAAAAATGTTCACTAGAAAGTAGAACAGCCAGCATGGCAGCTATTCTCACAGCATATACTCAGGGTCAACCTTTGACCCCTGAATTACTTGATTATTTTAAAATTAGCATTACAGATAAATTAATGGAACAAAGTGATCATTTTAAGCTTGCATACCAGGTTGTGTATGGTAAAACAGATGACCAAATGACAGATCCAGAGGTGCAGCAGTTGCTTATACATACTTTTTTAAAACAAGTGAAGGGAATCTTAGGTGACACTAAGCATATCTATGGCTTAGGATAAAAAACCCTAGAAGTAGTAGTCCAAAACCTAATCAGAGGCAAGACAATGGGAGATGATGGAAAACTTTATACACATAACATTTCTACTGTAGAAGGAGAGCAAAGTGTAGACTACGTGGGGAAAGGAAGGGTCTGATGAAAGAATAAAAACAGGGGGAACACAAGCAGCTTCTGCTCCACCAGGGTTACAGACAGATACACAATGAAGTTCAGAAAAACAGGTGATATGTTTTACTTGTAAGAAAATAGGTCACATTAAACAGGATTGTCCATATTATAAAAGATGGAAGGAAAGTCAAATGCAAAAGGGCATCTATGCAGATAATAGTGCTTCTTCAAAACCCCAAAATAGAGAAAGAAATCAAGATAAAGAAAATACATTAAGGGGGAATCAGTCACAGAAAAAAAATAAAGTATACTCTGTGGAATGCACAGAAAACCCACCATATAATCCCACACATGGTGCAAGTCATAAATTAAAACATGAAATTGAAAGTACAAAGTACACATTAGACAGGGAAGACACTAACAGTCAACAGGGAGCAGAACATGCAGTCTGTGTTATCAGATACATACCCAGGAAAGTAGATCAGAATGAATATAACTCCAATCAGGGGTGTGCCCCCCACCCAAATAACCTTTCTCACAAATTTTAAACGTGGAAAGGACAGACGCCTGTTAGTGGATGCATGGGTGGAGGGGACACTATGGAAAGATGTCCTACTTGATACAGGGGCAGCAGTCTCAGTCACTAACAAGCAGTTTCCTGTAAACCAGTTTAAAAAATCTTACATTCAAGGCTTTGATGGCAGCACTTGCATGGCCATAAGCAGTAAGACAGTTAAAATATGTTTCACAGAAAATGGATCTTCAATACAGGGTACATTTCTTATGAATTCTAGTTGCAGAACAACAATCTTTGGGGTTGATATTCTCGGCAAACTGGGAACAGTAATTGATTTCAATAACAAGGTTTTATGGTCAGCCACAATGGAAGACAGTTGGGATGCAGCTCAGCAATTTCATTGCTTTGTAATTGACATAAGTAACTTTAAAAAAGACATTACCAAAAGACAGTCACAGCTGCAGGATAAGCGGGAGCAAATCAGATCACAATTTCAGCCCTTATGGGCTACATCAAAGACAGACTGTGGTACGCTAGCAGCACCAGTGAATGTAGGCAATTCTTCTGATTATATTCCTCCTTTTCAGAAGCAATATCCAATTCCCAAAGAGGCAGGAAAGGATATGAAGAATTGTATAGCACAATGGGAACAGGCAGGCATAATACAAAAGGGTCACAGTACCACAAATTCAACAATTTGGCCAGTGAAAAAGAAAGATGGTAGCTACAGATTAGTTATTGATTTACATAAGGTCAATCAATTTACAACTCCTCATGCACACCTGGTTCCAGGAGTGCCAGAATTGGCAGTGAGGATAAAACCTCAAAGTAAGTGGTTTACAGTTATTGATTTAGCTAATGGATTTTTTGCAGTTCCTTTACAAAAGGAAGATTGGCAATGGTTTGCTTTTACCTTTGACAGTCAACAGTATGTGATGATGTGGCTGCCACAGGGATTTCAAAATAGTCCTGTAGTTTTTCACCAAGTAGTAGGGGAGGTTTTAAAACCCTTAGAGACAGATGATAGTGTCATTCATTACATTGATGACATTCTTATACAGTCAGAGACAATATAGCATGAGACACTTCTTAAAAAAGTTCTAGGTACTTTGCAAGACACAGGATTCAAAGTCAACAAGGACAAAGTTCAGGTCTTTTCACAAGAGGTGAAGTTCTTGGGAACTATTGTACTTCCCACTGGCAGATCCCCTTGTGAGGAAAGAGTGAAAGGAATTTTGGAATGACCTCAGCCATTGACAATTCCAGATTTGCATAAATTTCTAGGTATCATAAATGATAGCAGAGAATTTATAGAGGCTTATGCGGCAACTGCCACTCCCCTATATAAAATGTTAGTGAAACAAAAGGAAGAACCCCGGTTAAGTTGGGGATGGAAGGAAGAACAGGCTTTTGAGCTACTAAACAAGAAATTGACACAGGCTACAGAATTGGTAGCACCTGATGGACAGCAAGATTTCATTTTACAGGCAGCAGCAGGAAGTGAGACTATCTCGATAGTCCTCCTGCAGTACTGGCCTCAACAAAATGAGAGCAAGGCAGAAAAGACACTCCGACCAGTGACTTTCTGCAGTTGAAAGTTAACCCGAGTTGAAAAGGGATATCACCCATGCATACAACAATTGTTAGCCATATATTGGGGAATTAAACAGAGACAATACTTGAAAGTTTTTTCAAAAATAATTGTACAGACACCACATCACTCTATAAAGATTCTTTTGAATTCTATGGAAATGAATAAGATCACAGAGCACAGAGAGAGTGAGTCAAACCATTTTTGAAAAATGAATGACTTCATTCAGTATAAAGAATGTCCAAATTCAGACAGGGGACAAGTATTATCTCTCAGATTTGGGAAACTATAAGGGAGGACCTCATAATTGTATTCAAAGCTTACAACGTCTTGAAATTTCACCATTGAACGCACATTTTCAAGGCAGCTTGCCCACAGCTTATGTAGATGGGGCCAGGGCATGGAAAGATGGGAAATATTTGCGGTGATCCCAGGAGATGGACAAGAGCCTAATCTGAAGAAATTGCTAGGTTAAGTCAGCCCAAAGGGCAGAGTTAGAAGCAGTCAAATATGTTTTACAACATTTTGAGCCAGTCAACATTTACAGTGACAGCGCTTATGTGGTATATTCACTGCATTTACAGATGGCAATTTGGGCCATGAGGGGATTCATCGAAAGTGTTGGCAAACCCCTCAAACATGCTCTGGCATTGCAGAAATTATGGGCATTGATTACCCAAAATGGCCTACAGGGAAAATTTAGTATTGTAAAAATCAAGGCACATCAAAAATGCAATACAGAAGAGGCTAGTGGAAATGCTTTGGCAGATGCCAAAGCAAAAGAAGTGGCAGAGACAGGTGATTGGTTAGAACCACATGAGCAGTTTGAACATAAAAAATCAAGTACTGTCAGTTAAAACATTTGCACCAGTAGAAATACAGGACTTGGCAACTTTTCAGGAAGAAAAAGGGATTCCCAAAGAACTAGATAAATGCATCTGGGAAGGGGATGGCAATCAAGAAATGTTTGTATATCCAATGCCAGATG
>NC_056726.1:1659979175-1660161675 GCF_019279795.1 Protopterus annectens
TTGACCATGACCCTATTACTAAGGACAATAATAATGTGAACATTAATGTAAATACTAGGACTTTGGAAGCTGAAGTTGTTGGTACTGTGACTAAATGTAAAAATGTTGTTAATGCAGAGTCTCATAGGTCTGAAGTTTGTATAGAGAACACTACAGGAAAATATGTTGGTGGTCCCCTGATTAGAGGGGAATCACTTGTCAATGAAGCCTTTGTGCATGATTATAATGATTCTAATGATGTCATACATATTATACATCCTAGTATGCAGCCAGGCACTAATCTATATCCTGAAGTGCGCATTAATAAGGATAAACCCACATCTTTGGCTGGAAAATCTGAAGTTGTGGTGAGACCAAAGATAAGGGCAGAGCAAGTAGATTCAAGTAGTAATATTAGCCCTGATTTGTCTTTTCCTCTACCTACACACCTGGAGAAAGGCCCATGGAGGTCACGCTCCATGAGTCGAGGCAGACAGAAAAGAAAGTCTTCAGGGGAACCCTTATCCCATCAGACCCTGAAAAAGATGTGGACCAACAAACATTAGTTCACAATATATCTCAAGTGATACTTAGTATTGACGACATTAGGCTGTTGAGTAAAGGGTTGAATTTTATTCCAAAGACACAGAGTAGGTTAACGGATATGGATACTAATACAGACCTTAAATTGTTTTGCAGAAATGTTATGTTAAAATATATGTTTAAGGGTTCCAGTAACGAATCAGCTGATAATAGAGAGTTCATACTTAAGAATTTGAGTGAGTTTGTGCCCACCAATCATCCTTTGGTTGAGGCTTTCTTAAAACTAATGGAAGATGAATTATATAGCTTTTACGACAGCAAGAGAGATAGGAGACCTATGAGGTCTGATAACCTTACCTATAAGGAGAGGTTAAGCTTAAAGAAATTACAAGATGACTCCACCATCATTATAAGGCCGGCCGACAAGGGTGGTAGAATTGTTGTTATGGATACTTTGCATTATAACACAACCATGGAAATGATGTTGCTTGATAAGTTTTATGAAGTGATTACAGTGGATGATGTTAATGATATTATTAGGTATGTTGGCTATACACTTTTGGATAATTTTAAGAGTAATTTAATAGGGAAGGAGTTATATGAATACCTTTGCATCAGGGCGCCTGTTATTCCTGTGATACATGGGCTACCCAAGATATATATTTTTTATTATTTATTTATTTTACATTTGTTGACCGGGCTAGTCTAGCTGGATATATTTCCATTTTCAGTAGAGGCCCGGGGAGAAAAGCTCCACACAAAACATAACAATGAGACATGTTGTTAATAAAGACATAGAATAAAAATAAGAATATAAAATTAGTAATAAAATCAACAAAAGTTAAGGCACATAAACTACAGTAGTCATGAATAGTGCTAGGTCAGTTTCAAAGCATCTTAGTTAATGGATAAAGGCTATGCCATAAAGCTTCTACAATATAGAAATAAGTTAAAGTACAAGTGAGTAGAGAAGTAGAAGGAGTAATGTAAGATAAGAAAAGAGGGAAGAGACAGTAGTCAAGAAGTGAGAAAAGAAAAGAAAGAAGACAAACGAGAGGAGATGGGAGAGATGAGAGAAGTAGGTCAGAGGATAGAAGGACTGCAAAGGGCAAAAGAAAAAAGATATTTGCTAACTATTAAGCACGGAGTAGGGTTAAAGGTAGAGAGAGGGGGAATGAGGGAAGTTAGTCTGGTGTACTACATGAACAAAGCCAATGATTTTGATATATAAAGACCCTAAAGACCCACGCATGAGACCAATTGTTTCTGGTCGTGGGTGAGTAATTGAGCATCTATCTGTCTTTATAGAAAAACATTTAAGGCAAATTTTGAATAATAATACTTTTGTATTATGAGACTCTAAGCAGTTCTTAATAGACCTCTATGAATGTATTAAACAACAAGGAACTGTTGCGGACTGTATATTTGTAACCTTTGATGTGCAGTCCCTTTTTACAGTTATACCGAATGGGCTAGGACTTACCTATGTTTCAGAATATTTAAAGGAGCATAGTGACTACTTGGATGTTAAGATTGACTTGATAACACACTTTCTAGAACTGGTTCTTGAAAATAACTTATTTATGTTCAGAGATGTTATTTACAGGCAATGTGATGGCGTAGCCATGGGCACACCTTGTGCGAACAGCTACGCTAACATATTTCTAGCCCATTGGGAGGAACATGTGTTGTTTTGTCAAACATTGTTCAGGGAGCATGTAGTATTTTATCGGCGGTTTGTGGATGACCTTTTTGTTTTATGGAAAGGGACATTGGCACAGTTTCAATCTATGTATACAATGATGAACAATTTAACTACCTTCCTCAAGTTTACTATGCATTTCTCTGAGCATAAGATTGAATTTTTGGATCTGTTTGTTGAAAGGTTACCAGATGATATTATCAACACAGGGGTTTTTTGTAAGACCTGTCACTGTAACTCATTACGTATGAGAATGAGCATGCATCCACCGTTCATATTTAGGAATATTATGAAAGGACAGGCAATTAGGGCCTCAAGGTTAAACCCTATGGATATAGGGTTTACCAATTAATTAGATAACCTGACAAGGAGGTTAACAGAAAGGGGGTGTAATGTGAACGAGGTCAACCACCATCTGGATGAAGTACACAGTCTATGTTTGACTGTAGCCAGTCCTTATTTTGGACCCATATATCCTAGTGTTGCTGGGGATAAAAAGATTGATCGCTGTGTTAAGTTCTCCACAACTTTTTCATCAGATCAGTTTGAAATCAGGAAGATTGTCAATAAGTTTTGGGGTGTCCTGCAGGTTGATGATGACCTTAGGCAGATAGTAGGTGAAGCTCCACGTTTTCTTTTTAGGAATAAGAACAACTTGAAAAGGATGTTGTACTATCCAAGACATGATAGACATCCTAAAAAGGTAGGATGTACCAGACCCTGTGGTCACTGCAACTTTTGCCCTTTTATAGACAGCAATGTGGAGTTTTTTCATCCTGATTTGAGAAGAGTTTTTTATACTAAAGTGGAGGCGAATTGTATGACCGTACATGTCGTCTATTTGGCAGTGTGTCAGTTGTGTTCCTCTTTCTATGTGGGTAAGACCAACCGCCCACTCAGAGATAGGATGAGAGAGCATAATTACCACATTAGGAAGGGTACATTGCATAATGCTTTAGCTAGACACGTGGTCACGCATGGTCATGACCACAAGTTTTTGTTTAGAGTGTTAGAGGTCATCACCCCAAATCAGAGGGGTGGTGATGTTAGGATATACACTGAAGGAAAAGAGAGTGACTGGATAACACTTTTAAGGGCTGATAGGGGACTGGGTTTAAATGAAAGGGCATCCATAAAACCTAGCCTATGGCAGCGCAGGCATGTAAAGTGACTATTTGTAATTACTTATATGCGTATGCCTACATTATGTCCTTATGTCTCAAAGTTTTTTATGTATTTATAAAAAATTTTTTCATGTATTAGTTTTTGTGTTTTGGAAAATCCTTTATATATTCTGTGGAGTGTTTAAAGTCATTTTACGGATGTTTTAAGTTATTTTATGCATTTATATTCTTGTAGTGAGCTTTTTTTCTGTTCTTTTTCTGTTCTTTGCAGTTTGTTATGCCTTTAAATAGAGGTTTGTGTTGGATCATCTTCTTGATAGGTTAATTATTTAGTTGTCTCAGTGTGCTTTTAATATATAACTAGTTTGTGTTAGGAGGTTTGTTTCATGGATCTGAAGAAGCTGATACAGTGAAAGCGCTTATCCGTTTGTTTTTGTCTGCAATAAATTACGTGGGTTTTACATCTTTGATTGTTATCTTCTGTTATTTTCTCACTCTCACTCCTGCTCAGTACTTGGTTGTTTTACAAAATTTATTATTTTACATTATTTTGAAACATCACAATACATTGCATTTTATTTGTTTTTATTTTCTAAAAGAAGAAACAAAAATAACACTTTCTTGTCACTAAGTTTTATGCAGTTTCATATTACACAGTGCATCGTTTATTGGAGAAAGATAATGAGGTAAATGATAGGCTCATAGCAGTCAGTCATGTGACCCTAAACCTAAACAAAATGGTGAATGTACTTTGGGATGCAAGCATGGATTGTGGCACAAAGGGCATATATGTGTTAAGAGAAGTTTGCAGGCAGGTTAAAGAGGAATATTTATACTTACATTCCATCATAAGATGGATCAAACATGCTGTTGTTGAACTAAATTAAAGCAAACAAAGCATAAGACAGAAAAGAAGCATGGCATTTTTAAATTATTTATATTTATACACAATATGTAATATCATAACACTGATACATTAACAGAAAAAGAAACAGCTGAAGAGGTTGGGAGTTGGCATGATAGTTAAGCCCTCGGATTCACGAATCCTCCATGTAAGACTTAATAAGTCTTACTCAGAGGCTGCAGTTGAACAGTATGACGTCAGCATGCCATGAATATGCATGAGGGCATGCTGACCCAACCGTAAGTCCTACACGGACCGTGTAAGAAAGCAGGGGGTGTGTCTGACTGCTGAGCAGTCCAAATGTCCACGCCCCTGCAAGTGTTTAAAAAAAAGGAAATAAACAAGAGTGAGTCCACTCAAATGTCCCTGCACCCAACACCTCACTGCCTGATAATGTAAACTCCCATCACACATCTAAAACGCATAACCATAAACATTTATTAAATACCCAAAATAGCTGCCCGTATTTGCGCGTGTGTGCGCGGGTGTGCCCTTTGCTTAGCTACAGTTAGCAATTCTCACATGGAAGAGCATAAGAAAGAATGCTTATGCAAATCACACCAAATAGCAATGGCGTAATGGTAAAGCGTTCCCACAAAGAAGAGGCATTCATGGTTCGAGTCGCACCACTCCCTTTTGTATTTTTTTTTAAATCAGTATATGGAATAGTACCTGACATATATGTTTAAACACAACTAAAAAGCAGTGAAATGGCCAATGTATCAGTGAATAAAATAAATATTTTAAAGGATCCCAATATAAAATTGCCCACAGTTAAGCAGCACTTCACCCAGCACAATGGTGTTGCCCCTAGCTAACTCGCGCTTTACCCAGCGCACTGTAGTTGCCCATAGCTAAATTGTGCTTTACCCAGCGCAAAATAATTGCCCAAAGCTAAATAGCGCTTTACCCAGTGCAATCGGTTTGCGCGGAGGTGCGCGCAGCGCCAACCAGCGCCCTGTCGGGCAACGTGGAGCAACATAGAGCAAAGTTGCTTACACACAGCCACACCCCTTAACTTGTCTGGACAGTAGTAAAATAAAATACAATGATAAGGTTTGAACCCAGGATACTGTGCACCATAATCAAAGTACTGAACCACTAAGCCACGACAGCTTACGAAAAACATCCACTGTTTTCCACAGCATAGTCTAATCTATCCCTCCAACCGCGTCCTAATACGCTTTATTAATAGAGTTTAAGTCTCCGCCCTTGTGCTCCCTGAGGATGAAGATTTTGATTCAAATTTATTTATCAATAATCATATTGACATGGCAGCGCCTTATGTTGAGCAAAAGTCACAGGTCACCTGAAGCGGTGGCGACACTGAAGAGCTGAGTTCTTCTTTCAGTCGGGCAGCATAGGACAGATGTTTGAGACCCTTAACTTTGGCCTCTCCCCCTGCCTGCAAATAGCGGTCAGATGATACATTCGAATGGGGCATTATACTCAATCATTGGTGATGGTGATGAGTATAGGGGGCTATGACCCTCCTTGATCTAGATGAGAATCCCTTCATGATAAGGTGGCTTCATTAGAAGGTCTTTGGGTTACTTTACTACCATGGGACAGCCCTGTGTCGAATGACGACTGTCTGATTCTGATGGTCCCTGATAACTTGCTCTGTGCTCACCTGATTGCTGGTAGTTTGGTAGCTAAGGGTTTAGCTGTTTGACCATTTTTTTATGACTATCATTTTGGCATTTTGCTTTAGGCCATGGCTCTGGCACCAGTTATCCATTTCCTGTGAGACCCTTCTGAGAGTGATTCTGTGTCAGATGTATTTTTTGTCATTTTCTATGGGCCAGTCATGTGCAAAACTTAACTTTTCATAACCCTCACCTGGAGGTGCTTGTACTTGACTGAGTAGATGCCAAACAGCCCTGTGGTGCAGGACCCAGGCCCTGTTGAGTCAGACACAGGCTTTGAGTCCCTGATGAGCTGGCAACCAGCACCCTATGGGTTCTAGGGTTTGGTCAGATGTAGCCCCATACATGATGTATGGGTTGACCATTTAAGCTGATAGTTCGTAATGATACCGCAGGAAGTGGGAGGTATTGTATACTGTATGGACTGCCTCAATGGGTAGGGTGCTTGTGGACTGCCTTTCTCAAAGTTGTTTTTGGTGACTGTTCTGAAAAGTCAACTGATTTAGAGGAAATGATCTGCCTTTGAGTAAAAAGCTGGGATGGATCAAGGAAGGTTTGCAAATTCCCTGTCTTTATTTAATGCATTTGCATCCTCTACTCTCCATGGCTAATTTCCAATAAGGTGGCCCAGCGCGTGGGCAGTAGGGACCACAGTTGCAGTGGCGGTGCCTTTTGTGAAGTGGGTTCCCCGTTGCGATGCATGCTCCACTGTCAGTTGTGGGTTTAATTCCTAATGGTTGACAGCTGTGGCGCTGGCACACCAGTCTTCACCATGAACCTATCATGGCTTTTTTTTTTTTTGAGAGCAGTTCTCACTCTGCTTTGGCTTGGAGATGTTTGGGGGGGCAATTGGAGATAGATATCTCTCCTTTTGGGGAGGGGATAGGGCACTGAACCCTGTCAGCCAGTATGTTGGTTGGCAATGGCAAGGATCAGTAATCTTCACATCATTTCCCAGATTTCTAAACTAAAGGCCTTATGATTGTCTTTTATTCTTTTAGCTATTGCCTCTCAAATTTGCTTTGGATGATTTTATGAGAGCTCTTGGTTTTACTTATAATGAAGTCGAGGTGTCTTACACTTTTAAAAGTTTGCTCTATCTATCTTACACTTTACTCCTTTTTATTTGTGAGGTTGTTATGGCTGGTCCACAGACTGTACTTGCCTTTAGTACAAAGTCTTTGTTTGCCTTTTGGGATTACCTTATCCATGCAATCCTGCAGGTGCTGGTAGAAAGCATTTATGATGATTGGCCAGCTTGAAGCGACGTTTCCTTGACTGCGGGGCCGGGGCTGGGAGACCACCACTGGTCAACAAAGTGAAAGTCGACTTTCGAGAGAAGTTCTTTACTGTGGTCTTTTATTTTCAGGTGGGGGTGGGAGATGAGGACCTCCGAGATTGATTGTGATCTGATCTCACCAGTGAGGGGTATACTTTGCTGGGTTGCCATTATTGTGCTCCCATTTTGAATGATTCCACTAACTTTAAGGCTAGAACTTTTAGGCTTGTAGGTTTTCCCAGTCTATATTAGGTAAAAAGTGAGTATAAGTATGATGGTGGTGTTTATGACCATTCCTCCCCTAGTTAGTGTTTTCAGGAAGGCCATGTGAGGTTCCTGTGGCCTGTAAGACATACTACAATTTGCAGTCTGAATTGCTCTATATGGTTAACCTATAGTGATGGATGATGATGCATCGCATGCTGTCACTCAGTCTCAGGCAAGGTGTCTTTGATGAATATGGATACCCCTTTCTTTGGGGGATCTTGATTTGTGAAATTAAAAACTGTTGGTGCTACAGGGTGCTCTCAGTGCCTTGAACCAGGTTTCTGTCCACTTTTCACTGACTGCATCGATGTTCTGTTTACTGAGGGCCTCGGGAGCGTGCATTTTGGGATTTAGACTTCTGGCATTGAGCAGCATTACCCTTAGTTCTTCCTTTTTTTTTTCTTTCTGGGTAGGTTTAGGGTGCCAGGCCTTTGCTAAAAGGCACTATGGGGGGTGGCAGAGCCTTGCCAATATCGGAATCCCAGGGTGACAGATTGCAAGCCGTCCCTTACTTGAAGAGCGGTGGCTTGTTGTCATCATGTCAGGCAGACAGACATTGGATTCCCTTTGAATGACACCAAGAGTTTAAGCCAATTGTTAAAGCTCTTATGTTATTTGGTGAGGTAGGATACTGCTCAGAGTCAGGGTCATACCTGCCTGGGCTTTCCATGCCTGAGCCTAAGCTCCTCAATGTCTTAACCTGTGTGTAGTCAGGAGAGTGATGCGTCTCAGGTCGTTTACCAAGCGTGGACAAATGACTGAGTGTGTATACTATGATGAGAGAACCTGAGTGCTGTTATTGTGTCCTTTGGCGGATTCTACAACCGACAGGCAACTTACTGTGACCTTCTGGCCTTTCGGTGGTGGCGGTGTCCAAGTGTGTCTGACTGTAGATATGTGTCTGGCAGTGTTGTGTTTGTATGGGGCAGTATTTGTTCCAACTCTGACCAGGGGTTGTTGTGTTTCTAGTGTTAGTGCGATTGTTGTCTTTTGAACAACCTCTGCATTTTAGTAGATTTTGATCAAGTGATGAGAGTATGTCTTTAATGGGTTTATGTGTGTATATGATTGCCAAGTTTGTGATGGTACTGTGAGACTGGGTCTATAGTGTGGCGGCTTCTCCTCCCTACAACTGGTCTTGCCAGTCTGTATTATATTTGGCCTCAGTTGCAGGGAGCATTTGTGTTTTGTGGGAGGAGAGGGTTGTCTGTGTGCGCCAGAGCAATTGAGTTGTTTGTGTAATATTTCAGGTTCACTATTTGAGCAGGAGAGGACACTAACAACCTGGGTCCCTCGACGGCGCAGAGGATCCTCGAAATGCTCAAAGAGATAAATGGGGGATGTGGGTGACCCAGTAAATTATGCCTTTTGCCGTGCTATATAAGAGTGCCCCATTATCAAGGTAATAAGTACTGTGGGAGCAAGAACAGGAGTTTGGAGTATAGAAAAGTCTGCTTGAGTAGGTGCTAGATGATCTTTTAGGATGATCTTTTTAGGTATTAGGTAACAGGGATGCTTAAAGGTAAGATAGAAAGAATGCACTCTGCAGTGTGCACTAAGAGTAGAATACAAGTAGTGAAGTGTTAGCAGGTTTTAAAAGTTAAGGTTTAGTGGAGGTTACTAAAGGGTTACAACAAGATGGACTGAAAGGTGGTTTCTTTTGTATTTTTGGTACTATGAGGGAAACTGTGGGATGGCCAATAAATTTAAATAATTAAGGAAAGGTGGGATTTCAGTGATGGTTTTGTGAGATTGAACAAGCAGTGAAAGTGAAGAAATATGAAGATATATGGTCAGATTAAGATAAGGCGGGCAAACAAGACACAGTGGTATAACACAAGACAACAAATGGAATGGGAGGGAGGGATTCTGCCTGCCTGATAGAGAGAGAGGCTGTGGTCTCTTTTGTTTAATATGCTGTTCTGTTCAAGATACCTGCAAAAAAAACACAAGGTAGAAACAAACTACAGTATCAAAAATATGACAAACTAAAAATACAAAATAACAGCAAACTAACCTTTCCTTCACAGCAAAGTGTAGCAGAGTCTGGATGAGCCTTTCTGGTAAAGCTGTTAATATATATAATATATATATATAGTTATAAATGTTTGCTTAACCATTGCTAAGCATGTCTGCAGTCAGCCGAGAATATTCAAAAACGGCCAATAACAGAAAAGTGTGGGAAATGCAGCATATTTAAGCCGCATAGGCAGGAATACTCGCCATAACTGATTGTAGCTCCCATCAGCAGTTAGAATGTCTGGTGCTGGAGAGGGTACATGCTTTCAAGTGCAACGCTGGGGCATCGAGGAGTCAAGATATATGGTTTGGTTCCTAGTCCATCGGCATGAGACTCGACTCCTGCAGGGCCATTTCCAAGGAACGGAGTATAAGGCGGAGGCTTGGAACCGGTTGCCTCATGAACTCACCAGTGCCACAGGCATCCCTCGGACTGGTGAGCAGGTCTGTCACCACCATGCAGACCTGATGAAGTGGAAGCAGGACCTTCTGAACCAGTGGATCCAGGAGGCCCGTCAAATGCGGGATGCCCCACTACTAAGTAGCTAGCCATGGAATGCAGTATGTAAGATAAGCTAATATAGTCTAAATAATGGATAGGTATGTCTCAATATGCCTTTATTTACTCCACAGCTGCAGATGCTCGCACTATGAATCAACAAGCCTATGCAGACAGGCTGCTAAGGCTGCACCACCAGGCAGGTTAGTAAATATTCTGCATGTATTGTTACATGATATATGTGAGTGAGCATGAGAAAAGTATTTAAGCCCAATAATACAGCAATACAATATCATGATTAAATCCTCTGCATGTACTGTTATATAACAAATGTCAGTGAGCCAGAAATTGAGTGTACTAACCCAACAATCAAGCTAAAATAATTCTGGAATACTATCCCTGCATGTATTGTCATAACATATAAGTGAGCAGGCCTGAAAAAGAGTGTTGTAACCTATCAAGAAAGGTATAATATGTCCTGAATATGTATTCTGTATGCACTGTAATAACAAGTAAAGGAGAGAGCCTGTAGAAAAGAGTGTTCAATGTAATTAATAAAGGTATAAAATTTGGAGTGTGTCTGTGTCACTTAATTTGAAATGTTGTTGTACCCTAGCAATAATAAATAGTACTGTTGTATTAGGTGCTGTCAACCCACAGTTGTGCAGTCCCATAGGAAGTGGATGAAGGAAGTGGCAGTAGCTGTGAAGTATAAAACATTCATTCCCTGAATAAATCATCTGCATGTACTGTTACATATCATAAGTCAGATAGGCAGGAATAGAGTGTAGTAACCCATGAATAAAGCAAAAACATGTCTGGAATACTATCGCTGCATGCACTGTCATAGATAAAACATGAGTGAGCCTGTAAAACAGTCTTGTAACCTATCAATAAAGGTATAACATTTCCTAAATAGGTCTACTGTATGAAGTGTAATGTCAAATACAGGAGAGAGCATGTAGAAAAAAGTTTTAATGTAAATAAGAAAGGTATAATACTTGCAGTGTGTGTGTGCCCGTTACTCAGAAATGTTGTTAAACCCTTGCAGTTTAGAAATGTTACTCTGTTGTAGTAAGTGCTGACAATCCCCAGTAGTGCAGTCCCATATAAAGTGGATTAAGGAAGTGCCAGTAGCTGTGAAGTATGCAACAGTCCTAAACAGTTGTGAAATGGCTGACATGCATAGGTAAATCTGGCACATGAGTAGCCTGACAAGGTGTTCCCCAGAAACTTAAGTGTGTTACCTGAAAGTAGGGTTGTGTAGAAAACAAGTGAAAAAGCCATGTGAACACATCCAGATGTGCACATACATAAACAATTCAATTTAATACAAGTATGTAGCAGTAACATCTGCATCCTGGACAGTTACCATGTCAGATATAGGCCAGGTATATCATGAAGTAGCAAAACCCATAACGCAATCAAATGCATGTTGCTTAGTGTAAGAATACATGTAGGGGATATATACCTGCAGTCAATAGGAATGTAGTGTACAGTTAAAGTACTAATAAGAAGTTAATGGAGGTTTCTTTTTACACCCTACTCCATGTGCATAAACAATGCAATTCCACACCTCAATGGGTATGTGTGATCTCATAACATTTGTTGGGACATATGTCCTATTGTTATAAAAAATCTGCACCTACTTTGATGCATGTCCCCTGTTAAAACACCACAATCTTGGTGGTCTGTTGCCACTAATAATCCCTGCATGCTGTTGGAATGTCCACTGTCATTCTATACATGCATGTGTTATGCTTGCTGTTCAACTGTTGTAACCCTGGTGTGTTGGGTTAATGGCAATATTACTGCATGCTGTTGAAACTAACTTGGAATGCTGTTGTCTATGTTGTAATTAAAAACACCTAATCACAGAACGTATGGGAAGGCCGGTCCCAGCAGACCCACCTGTCCCACCTCAGCTGGCAGTTGCACCTGGCACCAGCAGGTCTGGTGCCCAGCCCGGGCCACCCTCCTCCGTAGGTCCTGTGCCACCTTCGGGTGGATGCACTGCAGGGGATGGGACTCACCCCCCCCCTGCAAGCATGGGCAGAGAATAGCATCCTGTCACCCTCCAAAGGGTCTGGGTTGTGGTGTGTAGGGAGATCCAGCATTTAGTCGCTGATCCCTTACGCCAGCTTGAGGCGAGAGTAGCGCGACTCACAGGTGAGCCTGCCACTCCAACGCAGCCCCCAGCACAGCGACCCTTGGGTCTGTGAAGGTCCAGTGATGACTACCCATGGGTGGGGATATCATTCCCACTGTTACCATCTGTGGGCTCATGGGCTTGCGATTTACAAACATCCAACCCTAAATGTGTTTACCCACCCCATGTGTCATACACCGCCCCTGTATGCATCTTGTTTGTCTTGTCTGTTTACCTACCCAACCTACCTCCCCAAATATACCTACTTCCTCTACCTCACTTACCACTCTCCCCTAAATAAAATGTACACTGATAATTCTAATTGGCAGTACAACAAACTATGTTGTCCTCACCCCTCTCTCAGGGGTGGAAGGTTTCAAATTTCACTCTAAATTTTCAACATATGCACAGCTGTTGCTGGCAAAGATATGGGCAGCTATGGACCTTCCCTACACCCATCCTGCACATCCTGAGCTTGTTTTCCTACTGTCTTTCCCTCTCTAGTCCCCTTTTTCACCACTTTCCTATCTCCCCATTTTCTTTTCTTTCAAAGAAATTAGAGTGGGGGTTAGCGAGAGTAAGCATTTTTAAGTAGTAGTAAGTGCGATTAAGCGAGTGTACGCATGTGTGTGCTTAGCTAAGCATAGCTAAGCGTCACGCAATCCCGTGCAAACCCGATTAATACTGCTTAAAAGTGCCTTAGTCACCCTATGGCAGGGCCCTTGTTCTGCTGAGCAGCAAAATAAAAAGCTCTGCCAGTCTCGAACCCCAGACCATTGACACAATAGACTGCATAAATTAACACTAAGCCACAGCAGATATACAAATAACTTGGTTCTGAAATAAATGTATCATGCATTACAATGAGGGAATGTAAATGGAAATTAGGAATGGTATAACACAAACCCTTTTCTGTGGGTCTTTACCAGCAGTGGTTGTGGAATTGCATGACATGACTGAGAAAGGAAAACCAGCCATCCTAGCAAGGAATAATGTTACAGTAGCACCTTACAAACACCACACATTATCAGACCAGGATAAACACTGGCCACAGGAATACAGTGCAATAACCACATTTGTATGGCAGTTAATTGTATAAGTGAGAAAAAAGTACATACTCCCATGTATCCTGTGTTAGCATTTGGAGGGGTGCGTACATGTCTACACTGAGATGTGTGTACTGGAAGCAGCAACATGCAGGTATGAGTACAACATGCACATAACTGGCTACAATCCTAGCATCAGATAAGAGACATATACCAACCTTCAGACTGATATAACGGTGTCCAGAGCAAACAAGAATGGGCCCCACCTTTGAAATCTGAAAGGGCTACGTCTACCTAACCTAGTATTTTATAGCAGTGGGCTGCAATCACAGTGAGTAATGCAATCACCAAACAGCAGGCTGCATGCAATTACTGAATGGTGGGCAGCAATTTGTGCAGAGGCTGTCACATGCACAAGTGCAGATACCTAGAAAAGCAGGCTGTACCTGCAGTCCACACATGCAATTATATCATTGCAAGTGTCATGAGACAGAGAGTGAGAGAGAGAGAGATGCACACAGAGTGAGACAGAGACAGAAGAGAGGCAGAAACAGAGACCGAAGGTGAAATAGAGGGCAAAAACCCAAATCAAACCAGCAAAAAAAAAAAGATACAAAACCGTAACACACGGAGCAGGTAAATACAAAGGTAAGGTATGTAACTCAAATATATGCGTTGGCATGTTGTAGATGTTCCCAAAGAGTACTCTACACACTGCAAATCATCCATGTGTGGCAGCAGTATGTATCTATCTGTATCTGCACATGTGCATAGGGCAAGGGACATACTGCAACTGTTAGTGAAGGGTGGACAGCTATCTGTCAGTGAATGCTGATATGTGCATATATCCATGTAGGTTGTAGTGTGTGGCCTAGAAGACAGCATGCAGTGTGCTGGAGTGGCCTTAGGTCAACTGGTGCCCTAGGCAAAAGGGCCCCATGGCACCCCCTAGCACACTTCCTGGTGCCCACATCCTTGTGTCCACATAAATAGTGGAAAAGCACCCCTGCTAGAGCGGGGCCCTAGGTGGCTGCCCACTAGACCTATGCCTAAGGCCAGCTATGGTAGTGTTGATATATGTCATGTGGTAGTTAAATGCTGTGGGACAGATTTGTCAGATCTGATGTGTTACAGACAGTGAGGCCTGCTAATGCTACAAGGGCTGAGGACACCCACATGCATTCTGCCCAACCCTGTGCAATGTAATCACATACCTGTACATCCCACAACTGTCGCATAACTGAGATCCCCACCTTGAAAGGTGGACTGCACATGTGCCTATATGTACATCCATGTGTATAGCAATGGATGTGTACATGCATGTGTATAGATATGCATATATATAATATATAGATATATGTATATATCTATATACATATACATATATATATATAATATATAGATATATGTATATATCTATATACATATACATATAGAGTGAGAGAGAGAGACACAGAGACACGGGGTCATATGTACCACAACAAGTGTATGGTGAACAAGGCATCGACTGTAGACAAGTGTTGATACTGCAGCGCCATTCCACCTTCCCAAAACAGTGTACCCATTAACTAACACATAGGCAGAGATCTACCTAACAGTGAAGGTGTGATAAGGGAACATGGGACACAGGTGGACAGTAGCCTCTACTGTGATGAAGACAGTGCCACACTACACCTGTAATCTGTCTGTGTGGTATGTGTCATGACAACAGGTGTGTCATCCATGGAAGTATAGGGTAGGGGTCCCCTCTACTCATCACAATGCCCTGTGTGTTATGTACTTCACATGACAACTACACCAGATGAACAGGCCATAGACAGACCTCCCAAAGGGTAATACTGTCCGCAAACAGATGCCCTATGCAGACTGACTCACAAAACCACAACTACACTGTATTGCATACTGGCCACACAGAGGTGACCTCTGCGGACATACAGAGGTATGTCACACCCATAGCTGGGTGACAACCACCATGGCATTATATCACAACCCCATGGGGTTACACGCTCTAGGGCCCTAAACCTTGTCAGCTCACTAAACAGCACATGTTGGAGGGATAGGTTCCCATCTCAGACATATGCCATACACTGGAATAGACCACATAGCAATAGCAAACAAGGCTCTTCCTTAGCAGTTGTTATAAATACCCCTGATGATTGTGTGGGAGATTGTTAATATACCCCAGGAACCACCTCTGTGGTTCAGGTTGGCAGGGGCAAGTGAAATCAAAATACATGTGTGTTAAAGGCCAGGGTAGCATATGGCTAGGCTGTCGTAGGCCCTAGTGCCAATAGCATATTACCTACCTATGACACTATGCACTCACACATGTACTTAATGCAATAGCCGCTATGTGAGGTTGAATGAGTGTAACGTTGAATGTGTGCAAGGTCTGTAAATGTGTGATAGCTTAGTGTGATGTTGTATCTGACATGGTAGTGCCTAACCTAGCTGTGAGGACAGCAACTGATGTGTAACGTACTGTTAGGCAGACATAGAAGTACGGCATATGATGTGACGTAGTTCTCCGTTAATGAATGTGGTGTTTCATTGTAGGCTAAAGGAATACATGTATGCTTAGTGAGTGGTACTGCAGGTGAATCCATCACCAATATGAACTGTAGTACTACCTGAAGCTGTAGGGCTAAACAGCACAGTATGGTGTGCGTTCACATTGCTTGGAAACACTGTCATGTGTGTTACCTGTAGTCTGCACAGAGGACAGACTGCAGGCATAAGGGTGTGTAAGTAGTGGTGCACAGCACCATATGGTACACAATTAATGCTCATCTGTGTTGGCATACAATGGTGCGTTGTATGTTTGCCTGATCTGTGTGTGAATATGCCTGTACAATGGCTGCAATCATAAATATGTTACAGGGTTGATGTGTGTATCCAGCAACATCTATAGTCTGTTACAGCAGTATGCCAGCTATAGTAACAACTGGACACATCTGTTAGGCAGGGCTATGGCATCAATGACTAGGGTGTTTGATTGGTACTACTGTACCTGTATTTTACATCCATTGCAATGGATGACATCTCTGTTTGTGCATTGGTGTGATGTACACCCCTGTCTTGAGGTTGTGCAATGCGTCACAAACAGTGTGTTGGGTACTGTTGTATAGTGGTGTGATATATAGAGTCTGCCAGGCAGTGTTAGTTAGTTGTGGCCTGAGAACCAATAAGTGTTATTGAACGTGTGTAACCACTGACAGACAATAGGATGGTATATATGTCAGTAAAGTGATATCTGTGGGTAAAGGTGTAAGGTGTGCCACAGGACACTCTCACACATATTGTTCATATCTTTTTCAGCCAGATGGCCCAGCAACATAATCCAACTTACACTGCAGAAGAGGAAGAGGTGATAGTCAACAGCCTTTTGCAGCAGTACACTATGCTGTTCTCCAGAACCAGCCAGCACCAGCAGGAGCGGACTGCACTGTGGTAGGAACTTGTTAGTCAGGTAAATGACATACGCATGCATAACCAGACATATGAGCAGGTATGCCATCACTGCAGTGATTTAATTAGACAAGTCCGGCAGCGTGCATCTGATATCCAAAGACAGCAGCTTGCCACAGGTGGTGGGGTGGCCATACGTCCCCCCCTCACCAGAGTGGAGGAGCTGCTCCTAAGCATGGTGGATCCTGGACAACAGCTACGGCAACCTCTGACATGTGTTGTAATGGAGGCCGGAGCCACCCAGCACATCCACCTGGAGCAAGCAGGTAATATGCCCTATCTGTAGACTACAGTTAACTGTATTGTTAGATTATGTGTACATGAGATGTGTACTGTGTGTTTAGCAGTTCCGCTGCCTACTGTTGTGCAATATGGATAGTTTGTATAATAATCCCTACACCTGTGACTGTTGACTGTTGTACTGCAATTTAGCATACCCACTGTAGCAATGCCACAGTTGTGGCCACTGATGACCCCTCTCATATTCTCGTAGGTCCCCCTGGTGTGATGGCAGGGCAGCTGATCCATGCTGGTGAGTGTGTTATACCTGCAATGTTGGTAATGAAATATACATGTCATAGGTGAGGTGTAGGCCATGTACACGTAACACACCTATGCATAATGCGTGCCATGCATGTTTGTGTGAGACGTTGCACAGCTCAGTAATGTCAGTAGCTTCCTCAATGACATGCAATACACAGAGAATGACACACAGTTGTGGCAACCCCGTACTGCACATTGGATAGGCATAGTTGCAACACCTGTACACAACATAAGACATTTATCACATGCAGTACACAAAGTCATGCGACATATGGCATAACCACACACCCACTGTAAGGTCACACGTCAGTATCCCACATGTCATCAACACACATATGGTGTACCTCAGGGGTAGAGGCCTATCATGGGGCTGTGCAACACTCTTCAACACATAACGCAGTCATGTTAGGCAATGCTCACTACTGGGCACCTCATACACCCATGTGCAAAGTGGCTGTGTAATAGTGAACGTATCCACGGCACTGCAGTTCAGGTACAGCATGTTATGCGGTGGTCTGTCACATAGTAGTAGCCATGAGTGACCACAAGATGCATGATGATGATGATGGCACATGGTACTACACCCCATCCAGTTACAGTGACCACAGTACTACACATAGCAGTCTTTGCTGTGCATCTCATTGTTCTGTGTGTGCAAACATATGCACCTATACACACCATGCATAGCATGTTGTGTGTGTGCTTACATATGCTAGTATACACATTTTGCACAACAGCCGCCATCTGTACAAAGAGTCACATATATGTCCTGGAATGCTATTGGGTGTATAGGTCACATGACACACATTGTGTATGTGTGGTGTTTAATGTTGCAGTCATGTAGCATGCCATGTCATGGCTGGCAACAACATATCTGCAATATGTCCTACACGCACTATAACCACTGTGCAATGTCCATGTCGTGCATTGGGATTCCTTCACTTCTACATGCACCACTCATCCCATGTCTGTACATTGCATTCATTTGCTGCACCTGTGCCCACTATTATGTGATATGGAAACAGACACTGTCATCACACATGTCAATCTATGTGTCACACAGATGACACATGCAGCCATGGTATGTATACCATTGAGTGATGGTGTACATGACATTGCAGAGCAGATGATACTTGCACAGCAATGTTGTGTCCATGTACACATTGTGTTCCAGGGTGTAGCCAATCACTGCACAACTACACACATGCATCAAAGCCATGTATAATGTCATTAGATTGGGCTGTCTACACTTGCACTGCATGGTGTTGAGCAACACATGGTCTGCCTGCTGACACATGTGTGGTGACTGTTTGCCTTGTGATACTGTCACCCACCATCACCCACTATTGTGTATGTGTTGGATTGCTGGTGTGTGTGTGTATGTGCTGTGGTGCATGGAGTGTTTCTCTGCATGTGTGCATGTGCATGTGCATGTGTTCATGTGTGCATGTGTTCATGTGTGCATGTGTTCATGTGTGCATGTGTGCATGTGCATGTGTTCATGTGTGCATGTGTGCATGTGTTCATGTGTGCATGTGTGCATGTGTGCATGTGTTCATGTGTGCATGTGTGCATGTGTGCATGTGTTCATGTGTGCATGTGTGCATGTGTTCATGTGTGCATGTGTGCATGTGTGCTAACATCATGTACAGATTGCAAAGTGCGTTTCCAGTCTTCCTTCCACAGGTGCTGTGTTAGGCATGGCTGAATGTAGCAGGGAACCTGATGTCACCGCCACTAATAGTGGAGATGGTGAGACATGTATTGTGGCACAGGAAGGTCTGACAGAGTCTGTCGTTGGTCCACAAATCGACAGTACACAGCGGTCAACCCCATCTATGCGCACACTCATACTGCCAATGCATCCCTCGTCACCAATGGCAGAAGCTGAGGGACAGCATACAGTTGGCATTGACCAGGAGAGTGTGGTACCTATGGCACATGCATCCCCTCACAGCAGTCATAGCTGGATTACCGGAATTGTACCACATAGGTGGATGTCCAGGGGTTCTTGGGGGAGCACCACTGGTCGTATTGCCCCTGGCAGACGTGCCCCTGGAGGTATTACAACCTCCAGTATGTTCCAGGCTGTAATGCAGGTACAGGCACGTATGGAACGGTACACCCGAGAGGGACTAAGTGCACAGAGGGCCCATTACTCTGCTATCAATGACAGCATCTGTGACCTTGCCGGTGCGATCCGGAATTACACCGAGGTCATTGACAGCCATTGGAGGGAGACATTAGATGTCCTCCACAATGTGTTAGCCATGAGCCAGGACCATGCAGGAAGGATGAGAGGCTGAAGAGGATGCATGCCAGCAACAGCATTAGCTGGCATTCATCGCGGAGGGACTACAGATCACAGCTGCTCCCATAGTGGCAGTGCCAGCTCCAGCAATGCTGGGGCTGGCCTGTCCATTGACTGTCCTACTAGACCACATGCACATGGTGCTGGCCAGTCCCAGCAGGGACATGGGTCCAGTCATCATACCTCTGCCTCTGATGATAGCACCCAGTCAGGGTTGGTACCCAATCCTGCCCGTAGCACCCCTGCTAGGCACAGGTACAGTGTCCGTGGCTGGAGACAGTGATTTGTACAGACTAGCAGGTACAGTCTGTGGCTGTCCCACAACCGCCCGTATATGGCAGCCACATGGTGGAGTTGTGTGCATGCAGACACACACACATTTACCATACAACTAGGGCTCACACATACACACACATTACATCAACATTGACCCATGCAGTACTGTTGTCCCTCACACACACACACACACACACACACACACACACACACACACACACACACACACACACAGACATGCTGATTGGATGGGTCAATGTCAGGCTCTGGCAAACCTAAAACACACCATGTGCATATGATGACACCTGTGCCATCTCCTGTCATCTGTCACATTGATGCAAGAATAGGCCTAACATGGTTTTGATGCACAGGGTGACATCATAGCAGTGTAGCAATAGTAGCAAGTTGCCAACAGGAAGGTGTACTGATATCCTTGTAGGTATATCTGAGCAGGCATTATGCATCACAGCTCTGATAGTCATTGTAGCATTGTTTATACCAGTGTTAGGTCTGAGTATGTATTGTCCACCCATGTGCCACTTGGCTGAAGTGTACAGTGTTGCCAGCATGTGTTAGTGAGTGGACAGTAGGTGTGTGATGTGTGCATTACAAATTAGCAGGTGTACATCTGTTAACATGGTGTGTGCGCACTGTCTGCATGTACGTGCATAGTGGACACGTGGGATGTGTGACATACCCTGTTCTACACATTGTTAACATCTCATGGTATCTTTCGATGGCCAGTATGCATTCTACTACAGATATGTACTAACATGGGTACACATGTGTGTATGACATGGGTTGGCACTATGCTGTGGGTGATACCGTTAATATCTGTCAATAATCTGCAGTCTGGCAGTATACACCACCTCAACAGCATGACTATAACCAATCATTAGATGATGACCTGACAAATGACTCACAGTTGTAGGGAACTCAGTAACAGTTGGATCCTTCCAGTACTATACTATACTATAACAGTAACCAGTGGTATTGACCACCACATGTTCCTGGGACCACACCTGTGTGGCATAAAGCCCTCTTCGGTACATGCAAACATACTAGAGATATGTCCATCCACATCTGATAATGCATGCATTGGCCTACACTGCATTCTCCAGATGGGACACATATCCTACACAAGGGTATCTTACAGACAGATACCTGTTGTCCAATACATGCTGTATAGCAGTACGCAGTCTATGGCATGGTCACTAGACATACTATCCTGACAGTACCACATATGTGGTCGCCCTGAACATGAATGTTGGGTACCAATGTGTACAGACAGATACGTGTTATGTAATCTGTCCCTTGGTATCCACATATCCATAGGTATTGTAGGGTCCCCTCATTGTTTCACATAACACATTAGGGGCCTGCATGCATATCCACAGGGCTGGTGTACACCTATCATGACTGTCCATTATTGCCAGTCGTTGTTGTGTATGAACATGTCTGACATATACCCCAGCAATTACCCTCACTCACAGTACTCTACAGTACGTGTCATGGATGTGTGTGGCAGGGATGTCCTTGGCCACGGGTCACTTCATTGGCCGGTCTTGACGCAGAAATACATATGTGGCCTATGATCTAGGAAGCAGCGCAGTTACAAATGTATTCATGTAGTATGCAGGCTTCACACCTATGTACTGATTGAGGTCACATATACACAAATCTATTTGACACACAGATACCCGATGTGTGCATTGCACATACTGTTTGAAACATATGTCATACCATAGTAAAAGCAAAACCCACACTGCATTGATCATCTGTGGCACACACACACTTAGCATTTGCAGGACTCAAACCCCTACCTAACTATGTTATGACACTTGTGCAATACACATTAACACGATGAGCTATTTGTTTTACTGGGAGCATTCTTTTCCAAAGCTCTATTTGTAGGATGCTGACATCATCACACTTGACAAAGAGGTATTCACCACTCCAATGTATTTCCACAGTCTCCAAAAAGGCCACTCCTTTCACAGGCAGTCTTACGCACACACATTCACAGGATTCAAACCCCTACCTAATTATGTTATGTTACTGGAGAAATACGCATTAACACGCCATGCTATATGCATTACTGGGTGGTTTCTCTTCTCCTTGAATATTTGTAGGATGCTGACATCATCAGACTTTCCAAAGAGGGATGTACCTCTTTTAAAATGTGTTTACACAGTCTCCAAAAAGGCTACTCCTCTCAAAGGAAATGCACACCCCCCCCACACCCACACATTTGGTGTTTGCAGGACTCAAACCCCTACCTGACTATGTTATGACACTAGTGAAGTATGCATTAACACGACACACTATTTGCTTTACTGGGAGTACTCTTTTCCAAAGCTCTATTTGTAGGATGCTGACATCATCACACTTGGCAAAGAGGTATTCACCACTCCTAATGTATTTCCACAGTCTAGAAAAAGTCCACTCCTCTCAAAGACAGTCACACGCACACAAATTCACACTCAGCATTTGCAGGATTCAAACCTCTACTTAACTATGTTATGTTACTGGAGAAATACGCATTAAGACGGCACGCTATATGCATTACTGGGTGGGTTCTGTTCTCCTTGAATATTTGTAGAATGCTGACATCATCAGGCTTTCCAAAGAGGAATGTACCTCTTGTGTTTCCACAGTCTCCAAAAAGGCTACTCCTCTCAAAGGAAGCACACACTTGGTGTTTGCAAGACTTAAACCCCTACCTGACTATGTTATGACACTAATGAGATATGCATTAACACGACGTGCTATTTGCTTTATTGGAAGCATTTTTTTCCAAAGATCTGTTTGTAGGATGCTGACATCATCACACATGGCAAGGTGGTATTCACCACTCCTAATGTATTTCCACAGTCTCCACAATAGCCACTCTTCTCAAAGAGAGTCTTATATACATTCACACTCAGCAGGATTCAAACTCCTACCTAACTATGTTATACTAGTGGAGAAATATGCATTAACATGGCATGCTATATGCATTACTGGGTGGTTTCTGTTCTCCTTGAATATTTGTAGGATGCTGACATCATCAGACTTTCCAAAGAGGGATGTACCTCTTTTAAAATGTGTTTCCACAGTCTCCAAAAATGCTACTCCTCTCCAAGGAAATGACACACACCCACACTTGGCATTTGCAAGACTCAAACTCCTACTTGACTTTGTTATAATACTAGTGAGATACACATTAACATGACACGCTATTTGCTTTATTGGGAGCATTTATTTCCAAAGCTCTAGTTGTAGGATGCTGACATCATCACACTTGGCAAGGAGGGAATCACCACTCCTAATGTGTTCCCACAGTCTCCAAAAAGGCCACTCCTCTCAAAGCCAATCTCACACACACTCAGCAATTGCATGATTCAAACCCCTACCAAGCTATGTTATGATATTAGTGAGATACGCATTAACACGATGCGCTACATGCATTACTGTGTGGCTTCTATTCACATGCTATGTTTGTAGGTTGCTGACATCAGACTGGACATGGTTATGTGTGTACACGTAGTGTCATGCAATCCCACAAATTAACCTTGTGGGTCAGCAGGTGTAAACATCTTGAACAGGAATACACAATTCATACCTGGTGTGATTTATCTGTGGACATATTACCATTCCTTCATATGACAATACATATTCATGCACGGATTGTAGGTTTTGTGGATACCACATGTGTCTGTGATGTTGGTAAAGGGCTATTCAAGGTCTATGTGGGACCTGTGTTGCTCCTATCAGTGATGTTTGTCCTGGGTGGCTGCCTTGCAAGATATCTAGCAGGTTTGGGGAACATGATGTGCTCATTAACATACCACAGACATCTGTGTTGTGTGGTTGTCGGTTTCCAATATCTCTGTTCCTGACTGCAATCATGATGGACTCCATGGACTAGCATTTCGGACTTCATAGGCTTATAGGAATATAATTCCCATGGTGTGTTGTGCACCAACACTTGTGAGGTGTGCCACATGTTGCTGTAATACATTCAACAGTGTAGGATCCTGTAGAGAGTGTGAGGCTCAACAAACTGTTCGGGTGCAGTGTCTGTTTGTCCTGTTGTTCACTTGTGACACATATGGGGAAACAATGTTATCCACGTGATGGGATTCATTTGGCATTGTGGGGACCAGTTTACACATTCTACATGTGATATCTCCTGGTATGATGTTAGGACCTTTTGTCACTGGGAGGTGGATATGTATGTATGGGCCTGTCTGACAGGATGTTGACATTGTCAGTCAGTTACAGTTGACCCTGACTCAGGACATATATGACTGTACGTCGATATTTCTGACATAGCTGAAGGAGGTGTATTGTTTCTGTCTGTACTCCTTTGCAGATTATCTTTCCACAGCAACAACAAACCTGAACACTAAAGCCCTGTTATACTCTTTTACACACTTGACACACTGCTGATCCTTTGTGATCAGTTGACAGTGTATGTCATCATCATATCCTGGCATGTCCAAAGGTCAGTTTTGTGTGTACTCTCCAGTCCAGCTGCTGCATATTGGAATCCTGACACATTGTTACAACTGCCTTATGTACACAGGTTACACTGTCCTCCTACCAACAAACTCAGGTATCTGTGAGAGGTGCAACTGTATAGATGGACAGGAGGCTGAGATCTCCCAAGCCATGACTGGTACAGTCTATTGGGTGGTGAAGGTAACCACACACACCACAAATACAGTCACACATGCACCTATGACAACAGCAAACCGTATACATTGACACACAATGACATACAGTTGAGACATCTAAAGCAGACACACAAACAACTGCTAACACACAACCATACACACATATCATCACATAGTTCACAAAGTCATTGTGCCACACAGTCACTGCCCTTAGGCCTACACAACACACCTCATACAACTGTATTAGGTGAGTGTAATTGTCGGTCACACTGACATCCCACTCACCAGGCTGAACAAGGTGAAGGTCACTTTGTGCTGTGTGTCGGGTGCCAGGATATGCCACATGACACATGCACTGTTGTCAGTCCACTGCAAGTACAAATATGGCTCCATCATTGAGCATTCTGGTGTGTAGACCCTCAGACATTCCTCCCTGGACTACATGACAAGAGACATAGAGGGGCTCTCTGATCATGTAGCCCAGGACAGTATGATCCTGACCTTGTGTAGCATCTTACCCTCACCAAGTACTATGTCACAGTATACAGATGACATGATCAGTTTTAACAGTTGACTAACATATTGTTGTCATTCACAGGGGATCCAGTATCTGTCAGCCTGGGATTACATGCTCAACATGCCATGTACATTTGCTATGGACGCCATGCACCTGTCACCCCTAGGCTTTCACAGACTGCCTTAGGCCCTTGACACACACACAGTGGCTGTTTGAAGTGAGGGCCAGATGACATAACCACAGCCATAGACGTTACAGAGTACAGGAAACAGAGAGTGATGGTGCTCAACAACTGATGTCTAACCCTCAGAATGCATGCACTCAGGACTCACATCAGTATGGAATCTGACGATATATGTGCAGTAACAAACACCTGGTTCAGGCTCACAAAAGCACAGCAGCACTAACATGTTTTACGTCATACCATGGTTTTCAGACACAAGACTCGGACTGGACAACAACAATAGGGGGGATTCCATATACATCATTCATACACACACACCTCCAGGTTGGGAGTAGTACACAAAGCATTGGGGAACGTACATGTGCAACTGAGAGTGGTCAAAACTGCATTTCATTTTGTAGACTGTTACAGACCACACTCCCAAACATGGGCACAACAGTCGTTATTCCTGGGAACACTGGGGAATGTGAAGGTCTCACCAAACACCATTATATTGTGTGACTTCAAATACACAAACATTGACTGGATCTACTACTCAAGCAGTGACACCCTCGCACAACAGTTGCTAAGACTGTTACACTCAAATGCTAGGGCAGACCTGGTCACCACACCCACAGGGGGTTATACATGTGGTACCTGATCATCACACACATGGGGACTCTATGTTCCACAACAGAGGTATACCTGTAATTGTTAAGGTCGGAACATACATTCATCTCACTAGACATACATATCCCATACACACACACACACACACACACACACACACACACATCCTATGTGATCTCAGTGACATACTTCTCATGAGCAAATGTCACACTTGTACAAACTGAGGTGGTATCCCGCAATGACCCTGGGACAGTGTTAATTACGGCTCAGACAACTACATACTTTACAAGCACATTCTATGGACAACTACTGGAATTCATGGATCATGCTATCCCAGATAACTACAAGACTCACTCCTCCAAAGGCCATTAAGGAGCTGTACATGGACAGGAGGAGGCTACTACATTATAGAGCACAATCACAATCTGGAAGGCATCTCTGATCAGTACTATGGTATAGCTATGATCAGTTGTTGATTCATCTAAGGCCCACTTCTAACGGACACTTGCAACTGACACTGTGGACAATCACAAGGTCTTATTTAGTTATGTCAGGGACCTGTGTGGGAACTCACAGATATGCTGTGAGTTACTGCATAATTACAAATGATACAGTGAACCCACTGACATTGCGAACATCCTGGACAACAGGTTCAGTGGGAATGTTTCCCCACCATCCCCCCTGCAGTGCACATGTCCATCACAACAGGGTGTAGCCTCCCTGACATCACAGATGAACATGTGTGTGCTGCCCTCTCCATAGCAGACAACACAGCATCAGTGGGACCAGATAGTGTCCCAGACTGTGGCATACACAAGATTCATGACAAACTTCACACTCGCATTATGTCACTGTTCAATATCACAGTTACTACAGGATGTGTACCCATGGAGTGGCGTACAGCTATGGTGTACCCACTACACAGTGCTGGTGCCACAAGGCACCCTGGACATTATCATAATATATGTCTAACTATCCTGGTCTGCTATGCTATGGAGTGTATCATCATGGAACACATACACATACACATTGTGAACCTACAGACACTGGATCTTACACAATTTGGTGTTGTTTCGGGCATATCTTGCCTCTTGCAGATGTTTGATGTCTTTAAACAGTTAATAGGTCCATTGATGTACACAGGGTTGTCCACACAGCCTACCTGGAGCTCACACACCACTTCTACACAATACCACACTTGGCCTTTACACATTAGATCACCGGATTCAATATCTACACATATGTCACAATCTGGATTGCTAACTGGATCATGGATAGCACACACATGGTCAGTATTGCAGGTGCCATGTCTGACTATATACCAGTTACACATGGCATCCCACAGGGCTCAGTCCTAGGACCTCTCTTGTTCGGTATATATTTCTGATACATACTGGCTAACACAGGAGGAATATGGATGACCATGTTTGCAGATGACTGCAAACTGTATGCCATATTCGACTCCACAGCTGGCACAGACATCCTCAGAAAAAGTCTCACAGAGATGGCTGACTGGTGCCAGAGCTATGGCTTACAGCTACCTTACTTTAGATGCATAGTCATCACCTTTGGTAGTAACATAGTGCACACACATTACCACATAGGTGATGATACATCACGTGCACTGTGTGTGGTTTGTGATTTGGGGACATAACAAAATATGACATTTTTCATCTTTCTTTCACACTCATGTTACTCCAGCATTTTTTTCCTTATTAATTCCCCTTCCCCACATTACATTATTTCCCCATGGATTCTGCAAAGGCTGTATTTGACTGTACCTTGTAAAGCTTATGCTCCTTACAAAATAACTACTCTGTATGATTATGCAATATTACTTTTCACAGTCTAAACACCTCACATTATCATCACTAGATTGTATTGTATTGTTTGAAATGTTTTCCTGAATTTTGAAATGAAATGTTTGTATCTTTTACATTTGTATATTTATCATTAGTAATCTATTGTATGTACCTAGTTTGTTTGTTTTTGGAGCTTTACTCCCCAGGACTCCATTGAAAACGGGTTCTTTTGGCCCAATGGACTATCCTGGTAAACCAACTGCAAATAAATAAATAAATAAATGTATACTTAGTACTGTTGCCTTTGCCATTCACATTGCCAATGTTGTTGGACACACCTTCTATTTAGGCAACCTTATCCCATACAGTTTTACATCCAGATTAGGTGGGGTCATTGTGACCCTGTAGTTACATGCTTGGATACATTGGCCCATTTCAGATGTACCTTACCCAACACCTGCAGCAACTGGAATGTACACAGATTTACATAATCAAGTGGATCTAGGGACTCACACAGATGGTATGCACAGTTTGTCTATGGTGACTCCAGCTCTCCTCAGTTGCTTACTGCCTACTTGGATGCAGTCTGTGCCTTTTGTTTGATGCCATGTCCATCACAGCATTGATGGACAGGCTCCACATGAGGATATCAAAGTCCCTTACACCTACATACTCCAGGGACAGGTACGTGAGCAATGATGTTAATAGGACATGCTGGAGGGGCATATTACCATCACAGAGGCTCCACTCACTCGGGAATGTGATCACAGTACCACATATGCACAGACCCACACTGACCACCTACAGGTGATATCTTCACAGGTGGACGGGTGATCGTATCTTTAGCCCTGGGATATGTTATGGGTCCTTGCTAGACAGAGGAAGAATGAAATGAACATATGTGAGACATCTTGTGTGACCTACTATTGATAGGCACAGTCTACTGATCTAGCGTGATTGCAGACTACAAACACACTGTGGCTAGGCTTCTACACACCTTAGGGCAGATAGCCTAGTGTCAACCTCTGAACCTATGCTAATGTTCAGGATGCACATTGTTCAGTGATGGTACTGATTGCAGGGTTTGTTTCTTCTTTGCTTTACCACTTCCTATGAACAACCTAGGTTTCTGCATAACATATTTGATTGTGACAGTATTTCACTATTTTATATTGTGTCTGTTGTCATATCACTGTATGCACATGGTGGATTGGTGAATAGTGCGAGGTTCCTGGGTTGACACTGGCAACTGAGGGATATGTGTGGCCCACTGCTGTACTCAAACTTGACCTAAGTGTGTGAGCATGCCCAGTTCAGACTTTCAGTGTTTTGTTGCCTGACATTTGTCTCATAGTTTCAAGTGTGTAAGCATGCCCAGTGTGACCTTGCAGTATGTTGCTGTCTGAGGTCCACTACGTTTGTTGATGTGTGTGAACATTACCAATATTAACATTTATACTATATGTGTGTTAAATATAAGGTTCTATTATTACTGCAGGCCTCACCTTTGTGTCTTAACTCGACAGGGATTATGCTATGCATGTAAGGTTTCCATTAGATACTTAGCATTAACTTATCAACATTTTTTCATGCAAGCTGACCATTGACATACTGTCATGGTTTAGTGGTTCTATATTCTGACTATAGTGCACTGTATCCTGGGTTCGAGCATTGTCACTACTTCATATCTTCATACATGGCAGAACAGACTGCTTCAAAAAAAGTGAAGCAAATATGAACTTGTTAACCTGCCTTTGATTAACTATACCCACATTTGACCAGACTTGCACAACATTGTTCAATGTTGCACAACATTGCTGGACAGTGCACAATATTGCTGAACATTGCCTGTAGTTGTGCTACTTAGTGTGTGCAATTTTGTTCACATTTACTAAATAGTGGGGAGAGCTGTTTAGCAGTGCTTTATATTGCTTAACACATAGCAATCATGCTTCAGGTGGTGCTGCAGGGCTGCCTATGTCGGATGCACATTTTATACACCCTGTACATGTTTGTTAACAGGTAGTGTCAAGTTAGGCATCGCTTTTACTATATGTGTGAGTTGGAGAGAGGTATCTTTTCCAGGGTTCCTACTGAGCCAGTGTATATGCCATGCGTTGCCTCTTTGCCAAGGTCAAAGCATACTGGGCACGCCTCCTTCTGCCCACTGGGGCAGGCTCAGGTTGTTCCTCCTCCGAGTCACGCTCTGCCTGTGATGGCCTTAGCAATGGTGGGGAGCTGTTGTGGCCGGCCCTATGCTGCTCCTGGTGCAGCAGTTTTCGCAGCATCATATTGTGTAGCATAGCACATACCATGACTATTTGGGTACATGTAGTTGGTGAGTACTGCAAGGCTCCACCAGATGTATCCAGGCACCGGAACCGTGACTTGAGCAGCCCAAACATACGCTCGATTACATTTCATGTTTGTGCGTGTGCCTCATTATGGCATTCCTGTTCAGGTGTGTGTGCATTTCTGATGGGTGTCATCAGCCATGGCTCGAGTGCATATCCAGCATCCCCCACTAGGTGACCATGAAGGATGTCCCCATTGGCAAATGTCTGGTACAGCTGTGTCAGATGCCAGATATGGGAGTCATGGTAGCTTCCAGGGCAGCCAGCACACACATTCATTATTATGCCCTGGGCATCACACATAACCTGGCAGGTGAAGGAGGGGTAAGCATTGCGATTATAGACGCTACCCCGCTCACCGGCTGGTGCTTTGATGTGAATGTGCGTGCAGTCTATTGCACCCACTACCTCAGGGTATTCCACTATTTGCTGGAAGAGATGCATATTGCTGGCCAATTCCTCATGGGAATTGGGGAAGTATACATGATCACCGACATGTGCTGCAATGGCATTCAGGACCTGTTGCAGTACCCTAGATGCTGATGCCTGTGAAATCCCCATCATATCACCAGTTGGTATCTGGAAGGTACCTGTTGCTAATATTCTTAGGCCAACACATACCTTGGTTTTCACTGGGATGGGTTCCCCTCTGTTGGTTCTGTGTGTGAGGTATGGCCTGCACAGCTCAACAATTTGCTGCATGAAGTCTCTGTCCATTATATAGCGCTCCACTATCTCCAGCTCATGTAGCCCCTGGTAGGTTACCCTAGGCCTGTACACTATTCTCCGTCTCCTCACTGTGGGTTGCTCAGCAGCATTTGTATTGTCACCACCCTCAGCATGTTGCATATGTCACCTTATGGCAGCAATGGCAGCCCCTAACATTTCTTTGTCTCAGTAAAGCTTTTTCAGTTTTCACTTCTATTAGCTTACTGCAGTGTTGCAGTGCGTCTGAGAAATACATACTGAAATGTTTTTGGCTGAGTTTTGAGTGCTGGGCCAGGCTGGGCTAGTGTAATGCCTGTGTAATTGGCTGATTCTGATTGTTTTCACCTGCTAGCTCTGCTAGTATTCCCTGGTTAGCTTCCTACTATTTGTTGTGCTTCCTTTTCCCTTTCAGTTTCCTCAGGGAGCAGCACCACGCAAACAAGCGCAAACAAGCGCACACCAGCTCACATGTGCACACGTGCTTACATGGACTAAAACTTGCTTATTCCTGTTAAAACACGTGCACACCTGCGCAAACGCGCTTACAACTGTATACACAGCCTTACATATGCTTACTCAAGCCTACACACGCGCACACACACTTACACGCGCGCACACAGTCTTACTCGGGTTTATTGGCACGCACACGCACGCATGCACGCTCAGCGAGAAACTTTGGTGTTATCCACAGCATACACCTTTGATTTCTTGACTTTACCTGGCCTACCTGTTGACACACCTCTTTCACTATTATGTAAATGTAAGCTGACACATCTCACTCTGCTCCAATAAGCTGGACTCCTTTCATACATACCCCCCTCGTGATGTCACCTATCTTCTACTCTGTGACTTCCATTATCCTACTCCTACACTCCACTGACTGTGCTCATTTGCTATGTGAACTTGCGATTCACTATCATAACCCTCATTTGCATAAGATTCCCTACTAATGCTTAGTTACATCTCTTAGACTGAGCTTCACCCCTTAGCAATCTCTACTCGGTGGCCTTGTTGTCTTCAGCCTGCCATTCCCTTGCATTGTAAATTCATTTTAGCTATGAAATCCACATTTGTGGATCTTAATTATTCATTTTCTAAATTGTAGTGCACAGCGCATTTGTGCGGCGCTGCTCTATGGTTAAACCCCGGAAATCAGGATTAAAAAAAAATATATATTTTATTTTTAATTTGCATCACTTCCCATTGCCAATGGCCATATTTTTGGCCATTGGCATGCTTCTTCCTGTGAATGCATACTTTTTTTACAGCTGACACGGCTCCGTTTTGCTATTTGCAGAACCATACTCAGTTATCAACTGAGTACATTTCTGCAGATAACACTACTCCTACTCGGACAGGTTCGGGTTTCCTGGATCACAAATTTACCTCATTTGCATGGCTTTCACCTGCAATTGAGATAATTTGCATATCCCAGCCCTGTCCGTGTAGGACTAGTTTAGAGAGCTCAGTTGCACACCCCGGCCGGCTGTTCCTGGATCGCTCAGCGGACATGTTGGCTTGCTGGAGTCTTACTCTACTCTTAGACTCCGTGCAAGCCTTCGTGAATCTGGCCCAAGGTGTTTATCTTACTGACCCAATGTGTTTACCTTGCATATACAATGGACATGGTTTGATTCTCACCCTGAGAAGCATGGCTTGGCTTAAAAATATCCCTGGGGTGATTAGCCTAGTAATAACCTATGTATGTCAATGATGCTATACATGACTTATAGACTGTTGTACTAAGCATTTTATGATAAAAATGAGACTCAGTATGAAAATTATTTTTCTAATGTGCATGTATTTGGTCATTTGTATGTCTCACACTGGAGTTTCCTATTACCAAAATATTGGTTTGTGTGGTGGTTTGCTTTATGGATTTAGAAAATTTGATGCTGTGATATGTGGTGCTATGAGTCATGGTGGATTTTGTTTTGGTAATGTTTTTGAGCTTGCTGAAGACTCTTAAGGTAAATGCAACATCCTGGAGGCATTTGCAGTTTAGGAAGATTATATTTTGGCACCTCAGCATATGTCGGGCTATGTGTCTAGTCCATACTATGTGTGTCAGGTGTGGTGTTTATTTTTCTGATAACCAGTTTCATATTATAAGTGCTTGTTTGTGAAAACCTTGCCACCAGTGACACTGTATAATGACATCTTTAACATATCAGTTTGTTTAAGTGGTAGATGTTTGTCACTAAACATGAAACAATTGCTACATTGCCCCAGGATGCCCATATCCACCAAACTGTCTGCAGAGAGAGAGAAAGGGAAAGTAGGACTTTGCATGTCCTTGGTTACAGATCCTTATTATGTGATCTTCAAGGGGATGATACAAGAGAGGTTTACAGCTGGCAAATTTGGGTAAGAATGGAGACTAAGCCTAAACTTGTGGGGGTTGCTACTCCACAGTGTGCAAACTAGTTGTTTCATCTGCAGAAAAGTCTGGGAACAGATATAGTTTTTTAGGAAAATTTCAGTTTTAAGTGCCTGCATAAATACATGGCATTGATAACCACTGCTATGCAATGCCAAGCCTCACCCAAACTCCTTCTTCTTCTTACATTGCGATCACTTGTCCGCACATTGAATGGCAGTGAATCCACCTGCAGCATGTCTTTGGGATGTGGGGAAACCGAGGGCCTCACCCAAACACTACACCTTTATTCAATCTCAGAAAATCAGTAAATAATCAAATTAGCCCCCTGGACAATCGCTATAAGCACATTCTAAGATTTGCTCAGTGATTTTCAGTACAGAATGAGACCAATCTGCTCTCCACTGCCTCTTGAATACAGACCTAACCATTTATCATTAAATCCCTAAAAAAGACTGTAGTTGCTGTAAATAAGCAACATAAACAGTAATCCAAGCAAAAAGTACAGGAAATGCTCAATTTACACAGTAACTCAAGGACCAAACATGTAAAATAGACAGAAATGCAGAATTACGTAGTTAAAATGCAGTGATAAAAACAACAGTACTCTAAAATGATTTAAAGTGCTCTTTGCTCCTTCTCTCATCAGAAGCAAACAAGAGTAGCTCTGAGAATTAGTATTAACACAGATGTTTATGTGTTCATTACATTTACTATTGTCTTCTCTTACTAGATAACTTGGATAGAACCTATAGCAGTTGTACACAACAGAAAGTCAAGCTGCATAAAGGCCCAAAAGAGTTTCTTGATAAAAGTGAAACCAGTACACTCAGCGAAGTCCTATACATATTACCCTATCAGAGAACAGCATGACTCCATGTCTGTCTGATTCTTCTCTTATCAGGAGCAAATCAGGAGCATTAAAGCAGGCCTGGCTGCTTAAGAAGCAATTTTCAGGATTTGCAGTGACTGGTAATCGCTAAGAATGACAGGGAAATAATGTCCCTCTGTACTTTCACCAGGAACAAAGCATAATAACACAATGATTCCCAGGGTGCATATTTCATTAACAAATGCTCAGACTCAGAGTTACAGGTACTTACTATCCAGACTTGTACCACACAATAATCTGACACTGCATGAGGTTGGTTGAATATCACTAACAAAGTGCTTTACAACCATCTGCATAGCTTCAAGGAAGCACAGGACTGCAATCCTTTGCAAGTATAATCAATTTGATGGCAACTCCAAGAGTAATAATGTACTTCTATAATTTTTCTTAAGTTGACCTGGCTGATGACATACGTTTAATTTTTTTTTTTGTGATGTGTATATTGTATTTATGCAGACTATTATTTTTGCGTCCTTTATGTGCGAATGTTAGATTACTGTCAACGCTTTCCTGTTTTCTGTTGCTATGGGAACAGTTGATCTCTGCATATATGTATTATTCACTTCAAATCAATTCTTGCTCCACTTAACTTCCTGTTTGTTGGGGGGTTTGCTTTCACTTTCAACATTAGGATATTTGTTTGCCTCCTTGAATGTCTGTTTCTTGTCGCTGATCAGTTAGTCTGTTTAAATTTGAATCTTTAGTTCATTTATTGCCGTAAAGTAAGTTTGTGTCACAGTGATGATTTCTGTTTTGTTATATTTATTTTCTTAACAGAGATTTAGTGAATTATTTCATTTTTGAAATGTTAATGCTGTTTGTTTTTTGTTGTTTTACTGCTTTACTTTTTAGTGAGGGGACTGGAGGTGTTTTGAAGTTTGCCTCTACCAAATTACTTTTTTACCAGAAGGGGTCAGTTTGTTCTGTGAGAATTCTCTGCATATGTCTTAGGGACAGCTTACTGTAGTTTGTTTTTTGGAGAGCAATTTTGTTTTTCAAGGGATTTATGTGAAAACTGCAACCTCGTTATTGCTTTAGTTTGCTTAAGGCTTATGTATACTCCCTCTGAGCTAATGCAATCAAACAGATAGAGAAATGGTATGAAATCTGTTTATGAGACTATTTTCTTCCTGTGTGATATTACATATTTGACATTAGGTGAACTATACATTCAGCAGGAGGAATCTGGACTGACATTTGTGAAGTCGTTCCTTGATAAGATGATCTGCTTCAAGTTATGCCTAACGTTTCTTTCTGCCACAGCCTCCTTGCCATGAATAGAGCTGTACCTTATTTGTTATGGTTTATTCTGTTCTATAAATATGCATGTAGGTTGTTGTGTCTTTTGGCTTTTCCCGGTTAGGGGTCGCCACAGCAGAACTCTGGTCTGCTAATGATTGGCAGTAGATTTTTACGTGCCGAGTTGCCAGCCCTGATGCACAACCTTCAATGAAGGTACGTCCATTCATGCATGTCTCCACACAGAAGACGCTCTAGCTGAGAATTGAATGGGACAAAGTTTTACTGTGAGGCAACAATGCTACCGCAGCACCACCACCGCATAAATATGCATGTAGGTAATGTACATATAATTGTAGAAGTGGCGACTCTTTGATCAGAACTGTGCACTATTCACAGACGTAGTATATTGGATAGGATATTAGGTTAGATAACTAAGTGTTTATATCAACCTCTTTAGCTTTTTTATGTAAATAAAGCCCCCTCCCCTTCAAAAACTTCTCTGCCCTGTTATCTTATTTACAGTCAGCTAATAACGTAGAATTGTATGTTGTGTTGAGTGGGACCATTCACTTATAAAAAGAAAAAAAACTCCTCCAAGCGCGCGCGCACACACACACACACACACACACACACACACTCACACACACACACACACACACATGCACACACACACGCACACACACGCACACACACACACACACACACACACACACACACACACACACACACACACACACACACACACACACACACACACACACACACACACACACACACACACACACACACACACACTGAAATGTTCTACACAAAATAACTGATTTTGTCACCATCCAGATTTCATGTTTTAACTAAACACTACTTAGAGAGATAAAAAATAAAAACTGGCTGCAAATAGTTATTTTTGATGAAACATATAAATTGTTCTATGGAAGCAGACAGCCCACCCTGGGTTGGATAATCCAACAGTGAGCAATTAAGCTGTACTTTTCCAACCTGTCATCTGCCCAACTGCCCTGACACCCCCTGTGGAACCTAGAATTAGCAGGCATGTAACTCTTTTTAAAGTCATTTAAACAATGGCAAACCTGTTTCCTATGTACCACAAAGCCCGAATGATTATACCTTTATCTTCAAATGTTCTTAACATAATTAATTCATTTATTTTGTTAACCTGGTAAGTAAAATGGTCTTTGAAGAACCCTTATCATGAATAAACCAGAACACAAGAGCAAGGGTAAGCCCAACATATGTATGGTCAGTTTAGAGTAGACAATTAAGCAGCAGGTTCTCTCAGAGAGAGTATGATGCTAAAGCATTCAGCCAAAGCCTATGCTGACACAGGAAGAACATGCAAAACTCTACATTGTCAGGCAACAGAGTTTAGGATTGAACCCTAGACTATGGAGCTGGGAATAAGAGAATTTGCTGTCCACATGAAAATAAAGAATGAGCTCACGTGTATGGCAGTGATACATCTTTAAGATTATGTATGCTTTCCTTAACAACATAGATGGGGGATCACACTATAAACCTATTGCCTGATCTACTGAAAGAAGTGTTTTGGAAAAGCTGAGGATAATGTCGAGTGGAAGTTGCTGACTTGATTCACTGGAGTCCAAAACAAGTCTAAAATCTGAGAATTTTAAAAATATCACTTTTTTTTTACAAGAATAAATGAAGCAGTCTTCCCCAGATATCCTCTTCTTCAGATCAGACTACAATGAATCTCTGCCTCTATCCACCTGTACTTCATCAGTCTCTTATCACTTCATCAGTCTCCTATCATTTACTTTATATTGAAATATAAAAGACTAGTTACCAGATACCGCATAGCAATGTATTTGTTTCTTGGAACTCTTGTAATTACTTTTGTAATTACCATGTTTCTGTATAATTTTTATGTTATTTGTCGCATTTAGGTTGCTACTTCTTAACATGCAGCATTGCTATGTTATAGGGCTGAGAACCCATATCTGTACAACCACATTGAGCATTACTGTTTTTTTATAGCTGAATGTGACTTCATATTGTATCTAAGCAATGCTTTGCCTGTATTACTCTTAGGACTAAATCCTCTTGAAACTGGGTTAATAGCACCTGTGCTACTGCCAGTTCACATAAGCAGTGTTCAGAATTAATGTAATGCACTTTAGTAATGTGTTTGTTAACTACAGCCGTTTTGCTGTGTATTTTAAAATGATGATGTACTAGTATTTTGTGTGCTCTGTTTTCTTGTACTGAATTTCTTTTTGGGATTTTTGAGCTGTACTTCAGAGTGAATGCTTCTATTTTCTGCCCTGTTACTCTAGCTGCCCTTACCCTTTTGCTTCCTGGCTGTACTTCAGAGTGAATGCTTCTATTTTCTGCCCTGTTACTCTAGCTGCCCTTACCCTTTTGCTTCCAGTAATACTGCATGTCTGCCTACCGTCCTTCTACTCATACTAACACTCTCCTTGCTGCTTTGTCTCTCTCTTCTCTTTGTATTTTACAATAGTCACCGCATATTAAGTGAGGCTGTCTCCTGTCTAACAGAAACACAGGATCATGGAAATCTTTTTGAGTGTGTCTACTGGTTTCCCTTCCATCTCCTTCACCCATCTACCAGCATTTTGTATGCACATTACATTGTACTATTTTTATATAATATTAGGATAGTAATGCTACAGTGATTGTTCCTTTTTACTATTTTTACCTGTAGTGGCAAGCACAAGTTTTCTGGGTCTTACATACTTTAGCCCATTTGTTTGTATCTCCCCCGACCTACTGAAACATCAGCTTGTTCTAAACATGGCGACTTAGCAACAGCAATCAACTTTACTGACCTATACTTAGGCATTTGAGTAATGAAAGAGTTAAAAGTTCTACTTACCCTCTAGTACATTGTACTTTTCCTGCATTTTGGATCATCCTGCTCTGTTCACCCTTCGCTTCACTCAGGCTCACTCTGCCCTCCTACCCTGCCCCCATATCACACCCACCCCCACTGCTACTACTCTTATACTTGCCTTTCCCTACCCACTCTTCTTCACCACCCAATCCAGCACAAGTTTCTATTCCACTCATTGTATCCCAACCCTTCCCTCCTTTACCTGCACACATCCCATAACTTACAAAACCTTAGCTCCTGCCAACTGTACTTACCTCTCTTTTACCTTGCTTATCAGTCATACCTAATCATCTCCTATTCCTGTTTATCAGACACCTTTTCTTACACCTAAATACCTCCATGACCTCTTCACTCCTCTCAATCCTCCTTACTCCCCTAACTCTTCTCTCACTACTACTACCCTTACATTATGCCACTTCCTTTTCCATCCACTATCACCCCCTCCACTTTTCTTCTTTACACTCCTATAACCACACATCTACAAGCTTCTACTCCATCTCCCCATCTCTGTTACAACTTAACATCTTCCATCCGTTTAAATTAAAAGTCTTACCCGACTCAACCAAGATACAAATGACCAAACATTATGTATACTCCAAACAATTTCATAAAGCAAAACAAAAATCTCACGAGCCACTAAAACCCATATACCTACTTCTATTCAGCTTCCTCACCCTAGCCAGGGATATTCACTCCAATATCAGACCAACCTCCTCTACAAACTATAATAGCCTTCTGTCCTACCAACCTGCCATCCATAAAGCTCTTCACTTTATTACTCTCAATGCCCATAGCCTCTGTAACAAAGCCTCTAACTTTCAAGCCTGACTATCTTACAATCAACCTGACACTGTTGCTATCTCTGAGACATGACTCAAACCCCACATTACCGATTCTGAAATCCTACCTCTTGGGTATCATGCCATCAGGTGCGATCATACAAATGAAAAGGGTGGCGGTATTGCTACAATGTATTCTAACTTTCGCACTGTAATCCCTTATCCAAAGCCTATTCCTCAGCTTGCTAACTCTGAACTAGCAGTGAACTTACTAAAAGTCAATAACCATGAGAGTCTTTGTATCATTTCCCTACAATAACCATGAGAGTCTTTGTATCATTTCCCTACAATAACCATGAGAGTCTTTGTATCATTTCCCTACAATAACCATGAGAGCCTTTGTATCATTTCCCTATATATCCCAGCCAGAAGTAACATCTCAATCCTCAAAGAGATACCCTCTTGGGCGTCAACCAAAATAAACAACGAAACCTACATCTTAGGCGATGTAAATATCAATTGGGAAAACTTTAATACCTCCACACCCATCCAATCTATTAATTTCTTCAACTACACCCAAATAATACACACAGTAACCAGATCCAGTAAAACCAAATCATCTAGTTCAATCCTTGACTGGATCTTAGTCTCTCACCCTAATAAAATTATGGACTCTGGTAGTATTCCTGACTCTCTCAGTGACCTGCCCACATTTGCCCTCTGCTCAACACCCCCCCCCCCGCACCAACACCATTATATACAAACATGTAACCTCAGTAACTTCGACCCAGTCACATTCTCCAATTCTCTTAAAGAAATGAACTGGAACATTCTAAAAACTGTCCCTCTTGACAATGCCATTGACTATTTTAACTCCACCTTTCTGGATACTGTTAACAGTCTCACTCCAATAAGAATAAAATAAAAAAATAAAGATCAATACGGCTTTGTGGCTACCTAAAGAATCCAAACTCTAACAAAGGAATAATCTCCCCGAAACCCTACTACAACATAGAGGCTCTCTAACCTTGTAAAAAAAAAAAATTATTAGAGACAAAAAAATCTTACTACATCAAAATTCAGTCCAATCATTCAACTATTCCAAAGAAGTTCTAGAACTCTGTAATGGCTCTTCTCAACCCAGGTTCCAAGGAGAACCCCTGCCCAGACCTCAGCAAATCTGATTAAGAAGTAGCTTTGCTATTTAACTCTTTCTTTATTAACTGCATATCTGAACTTACCAAAACTTTTCCCTACAATAATAGCTCCCCTCAGTCGAGTTCCGCCACCTGCACCCCCTTTACCCCTACTACTCTCCCTGAACCGCCCCATCTTCAACCTCAAACCCATCACAACCAACAATATAAAAAGGCTTTTCCTTAAAATAAAACCTTGTTATTACACCCCTGACAATATGCTTCAAACTTTCTCAAGCTTGCCACAGATGGGGTTGCATATCCCATAAGCAACCGGATCAACAGATCTGTTCAGAAATATTACGTACCTAAACTTTGGCATAATGCCTACATCCTACCTCTTCATAAAGGTGACAAAAACACTAATATCTCCAACTTCCATTCCACAGCTATTCTCTCACCAATATCTAATATCCTGGAAAAATGTATTCACCTACAACTCATAGGTTCATAGGTTCACAGGTAGGTACTAGGCTATCGGCCCAAGGGCCTATGTAAGCCTAGCCAACAAGGTTCCCTGGCTTATGCCACCCAAGAAAGTTATTTTCCTCTGCCACTGTCGAGCAGAGACACAGAAGTGATCCCCGGGGTGTATTTCCTATTTCCCATCCACTCATCAGGATTTTTCTTGAAGAGTGCTAATGAAGAACTTTGTTTGACATAGATGGGTAGCTTGTTCCAGAGTATGGGAAGTGTCTGAGGCAGGAATCTATCCTTCCAGCATGTCATGCTTATTGTGGTGACAAGGTTTAGGTTCCTAGAGCATGTAGCTCAGGTGGATTGGGATTTCTTTAGGTGTAGCATGTCCGACAGCTCTGGGTTTGACATAGCATTATATGTTAGGCAGGGATCACCTAGGAGTAGGCAATATGCTACGGAGTAAAGCTGGAGTTTTTTGAGGCGGTCAGAGTAGGGCATTTGTTTGAGGCCACTAATCCTCTTTGCGAGGTACTTCTGTGGCCTTTCCAGCTGCTGCAGATGTCTTGTGAGGTACATTCCAAAAGGGGAATTGTACTCTATAACGGGTCTAATGAGTGTCGTGTAGAGGGGAACAATGACCTCTTTTTTCCTGGATGGGAAAACCCTTTTTTGATGAGGTGTGCCATGTAGAAGGACTTCCTGACTACTGTGGTGATGTGACTATCGAAGGAGAGACTACTGTCCACCTGGGTCCCAAGGTCTCTTATCACACATTTGGTGTTAAGTAGATTGCTGCCTATGTGGTAGTTCATGGGTACAGAGTTTTTACCAAAGGGGATGACACTGCACTTTTTGGCATTGAGCTTGAGGCCATGGCTCTGACACCAGGCATCTGTCTCAGCGAGGCCCTTCTGTAGGATGTCCACATCATTTGGGGACTTGACTATGGCTCCTAGTTTGCAGTCATCTGCTAACTTCATTAGCTAGAGGCCTTCTGTGTTAGCCTGTACTTCAGAGAAGTAGATACCAAACAGGAGTGGTCCCAGGACAGAACCCTGTGGTACTCCACTTGTCACCACTTTGAGATCAGATTTGGAGTCTGCAACTTTTACAGTGTGGGTTCTGTCAGTGAGCCATTTGGCAACCCATCTTATGACGTAGGGATTTATACCTAATTTACTGAGTTTATCTATAATTCCAGAATAGGGGATGGTGTTGAAAGCCTTGGGAAGGTCAAGATCGGCTGTATGAACCACCTTACCCTCATCTATGGCTTTGGTGACTGCCTCAAAGAGGTCAATTAAGTTCAGGAGGCATGATCTGACTTTCACAAACCCGAACCGGGTGGGGTCCAGAGTTTGGAGGTTACCAATGTCTTTGTTCATGTGCTTCTTAACTCAAAACCATCTCCTTACCCCTACCTACCATGGATTCCAATGAGGGCATAGTATTACCACAGCACTCCTTTCTTTCCTTGATACTGTCAACCATGCCTGTGACACAGGGTAAGTAGTATCCATTGTGCTTTTGGATCTTTCTAAAGCATTCAATACTGTTTCCCATAACCACCTCCTGAGCCACCTCTCAAATTTCAATCTCTCCCAAAACACCATATCCTGGTTCTCCAGCTATTTGTCCAATAGATCACAGGCTGTGAAATGGAAAAAATGCATCTCTTCTTTTCTTCATACCCCTACAGGTGTGCCCCAGGGATCCATACTTGGTGCTGTTTAACATCTTTATCAACACCTTTCACTCTGCCATCACCAATGCCACTGTAATCCAGGATGCAGACAACTCTAAATTAGTCTGCTCTGCTACGAATCTCCCTGAACATCTATTAAAAACTCAAGCCACCTTCTCAACTACTGAAGCTTGGATGCTCCAAAACCATCTATTTCTAAATGTCAACAAATCCAAAATATTAATATTTACACCTTCAAAATCCTTCCCTCTAGACAAAAACTCTTTCCAAGTATTAAAACAAAACAGCAGTTCAATTGAAGTTGTCCCAATGCTAAATTACTAGGAGTTATCATAGATGAGCAACTAAAATTTGACAATGAAGTCCTTCAAAACTTACAAAGAATCTGCTATCCTCATGTTAATTTATTGTATCTAGGGTATATTCAGACTCCTTGTTTCTGTCTTAAGGAAGCTCACACTGGCAAAGTGTGATAACCCATGCAAAACACATTAAAAACTAACTACCACTTTATTTAAGTCTTGTTATACAGGGATATTGTTTTAATTCAAATTTTGCTTAATGTCTTCCACTGTGATTAGAACAAAAATAGTTAAATGGAAGACTGCAGTGCACAATCCCAGTATACTTTCATTAAAGTTCATCAAAGGCCCACAATGGACTCACTGTATTTCTTAACATTTGCTCATCAAATATGGATAAAGTGTGAAATGCTAATGTTGTACAATAACAGTATGGAAGTAACACTTACTTCTTACCTTCTGTGCACATTTGGTCAATTGTACCCACATCCTGATGTGAATCCAAACTGTTCATCTCCCATCTTACTTTCTACTACTTTGCATATCTGTTTATCAGGCACCCTCTCCAGAACTTTTATGCAATGGGACAGGAGTTTGATAACTCTGTACTACCTACAGTTGTGGATGTCCGCTTTGTTCTCTGGCACAATTATGCTTATTTTCAAGTCATCTGGGACATGCCTTTCTCTCCACACTGCTATGAGTACCCTCAGGATCCATTTTTCTCCTATCTTACCCAACATCTTTATCCTATCTGCTATGACCTCATCTGAGCCTGCTGCTTTCCCAGACTTCATTTTCCTTAGTGCTATTCTTACTTCTTCTAGGGTGGGCACCTCTTCTTCATTCATCATAGGCTGTGTCTGGGGCAGTGCATCTTCTGTGGTATTTTCTTTATTCAGAAGCTGCTAGAAATACTCCTTCCATCTGCCTTTGATGTCCTGTGGACTGGTGAACAGTTTATTGCTGGCATCCCTTATGAAAAGTGACTGACTATCTTCTTTATCTTTCTGTCTTTGCCCTGTAACTGATATAGTTTCTTTATACCACCTGCTGAATCACTTTCCAGAGCCTGGTAGAGTGCCTCTCATACCCTCTTCTTTGTTGTTGCAACTCCTTTATTAGCTTCTGTGTTAGCCTACCAGTATTTCTTCATAGCCTTGTCCATCTTTTCTATCTCCCACTTTTTCCTGAACTTCTTTCTTTTGATGACTTTCTGGACTTCTACACTCCACCACTAGTTTTCCTTGGGTGTATTATTTCAATACCTGACTCGGCCACATATCTGTTCTGTAGTCCTTATATATGCTCTTTTAAGGCACTGTCATTCTTCTTCAACTCCACCTATTTTCTCCACTTCTTGGGGTGCTAAAGCCCTGACTAATTCCTTGAACTGTTTTACTTTTTCTTCTATCAACTTCCAGGTATTCAAACTGGTCTCTGTCTAAATTAGAGCCTTCTATGACCATCACTTGCAGATGATTGTGACAACCAGTGGTTTATGCTGTGGGCCGACTGTTTCCCTGGGGATGACTTTGTAATCATTCTACCCGAGTGCCCTTTTCTTACTAGGAAAAAGTCCATCTGAGTTGCATGTTGGCCAGTCTTTTATGTGATTGTGACTGTCTTTCTGAACCATGTGTTGGTTACTATCAAATCATTTGCCATTTGCAGACAGAAGTCTAGAATGACCTCTTCTTCTTTATTCCTGTTGGCCCACCTAGTGGCGTAGCTAGAGTGTGTGTCACCTGGGGCTGTCTTTGAGTTTGCCACACCTTTCCCCCTCACAAAATCATGATCAAATGTGGCCTCCATACACAACCCTCCCCCTGCAGTCATTCCAGTGTACCATTACTTGGCTATTTCTCCCCATTTACCATAAGCACTGTAAAGTGCATACTGCTTTACTTCTGTGATGATTTGGATTTCATTTGAAAGTTTTATTTTGCATTTTACAGCACAGACCCTAATAGATATCTGCTAAACAAAGTAATGCAGTCTCACAATGAAAATAGACTTAGCATTAAAACTTCTCTGCCCTTGAAACTCACATTCATTGAAACAGCATTGAAACCCACAGTCAAAGAAAATGCATTTGGCCAGTGGTGAATAAAGTTTACTCTTGGGCTGTTTTCAAATCATAGGCCCCTTGCACACATATTTAGTCATATGCAAACATACATGTGTTCTTTGATTCATCTTCCTGATTGTATTAAATTATATTCCTTGAATAATACTGCACACTTTTTAGAGCGTGTTTTAAATTAATTCTGAACTTTTCCATCATAAAAGCCTACTCAAACTTCTGTCATTACAATCCACCAATATCAGTAAATATGCACACTCTCTGCAGAAGTAGAACTCATCTAAATAAATCCACATTAATGAGATCTGTAACTAATGAAGAAGTTGCTGCTAGCAAACAACTTTATATTTCATTGTTTCATCTACAAATAAAGTGAGTGTTGCCTTTGAAGAATAAATTGCCTATGTTACATTAACAAAATGATGAGCTAGTAATATCCCAATAGGGAATGGATGGAAAACTCTATGCATCGCCGCTTAGCTATGGTTAAACTATTCCTGGCACCATAAAGTCTGCTCTTCAAATTTTCCCTTAGAACTAGCCAGTTTTTTAGATTTAGCATTCAAATCTGTTTCTTTGAGCTCAGCACTTGTTCAGAACTCGTTGTAAGCACTAAATAAGCTACAAATTACTAGAGCACTCAGCTGTCCTCACTTGTCTAGAGGAAAACAGTTTTTAGTACTTAATATATAAACACCTATCCAGGCATGTGTACGGGGCAGCTCCCAGTGTTTTCTCCTGTCTACCTGATTAATCTGGGCATCTTGGGATAATGCAGCAATTGCCTCATGTACACAGACAACCCTCTCCTCCAACCACCCAACACTACAACCTGTGAGAGATAAACTTATATAGCCAAACTGGAAGCAAAGCTCCCTTCACCCAAGACTGGACTAGACAGTCAGGAGGAGAAGGTAAACACTTGCACCACACCACACTCATGATATAGTCCCTCAAAACCTACACCACCAAAAAACACACATACCAACACAAAACACACCTACATTTGCAGAGGCTCTCGATAAAACCTGCTCAAGCAACAGACACCTCCAAAGCAGAAACGCATGCAACCTCCACCCCGCAACAAAACCCAAATGGCACATAGCCCACAAACTCAGTGTGCCACTCAACCACAGCCCATAAGGCATAACAACATGCCCAACGCTCTTGTCATAGGTGACTCTAAAGTCAGGCACACTGATGTTCCACTCACCAGGGTAAACAAGGAGAAAGTTACAGTCAGCTGCCTGTCAGGTGCCAGGATCTGCCACATAATGCATGCAGTCAGGTCTCTCCACTACAAGTACAAATATGACTCTGTCATTGTCCATGTTGGTGTAAATGACCTGAGACGTACCTCCCTGGACTACATGAAAAGAGACATGGAGGAGCTCTCCGATTTTGTAGCCAAGGCAGGTATGACCCTAGCCCTGAGTAGCATCCTGCCATCACCCAAAATGATACCACAGTACAAGGACAAAGTGATTGACTTCAATAATTGGCTAAGCTTCTGGTGTCATTATAAGGGGATCCAGTATCTGTCTGCCTGGGATGACATGATCGACAGACCATGATGCTTTGCCAGAGATGGCCTGCACCTGTCACGCTCGGGATTCCGGATACTGGCTAAGGCTCTTGCCACCCCTTTAGTGCCTTTTTTAGGCAAAGTTCAAATGACAAATTCACCACTGTAACAGGCACAAGCAAGCAAAATCTGAGGGTAATACTACTCAGTACTAAAAGTCTAAACCTCAAAATGCATTCACTCGAGACACTCCTTAAAATGGATAACATCGACATCTGTGCAGTGACAGAGACCTGGATCAAGGATCCAGAGAGCACACCTGCATTACCAGGCTATAATTCATACCACACCTTTCGGCCACCTAACCTGGACCAAAACACTAAAGGTGGAGGCATGTCCAGATTCAGGATATCCACACCTCCAGGCTAGTTTCTCAGCATAATGGATCCAAGATTATCCAAGTGCAACTAACTTTGGGCAAGACCGCAATCCAAATTGTAACTTGCTACAGATCCTCCACAATGGCCCAGGATTCCCACTCCTCATTTCTTGATACACTGGAAAATATTAGGAAACAAACCAACACCCTAATAATGGGCAATTTCAACTACCCCACCATTAACTGGGAAAACTACTCATGTACCAACTCTTTTGCTCAACATTTTGTGGAATTCATAAATTCCAATGCCTTGGATCAACTTATCTACATCCCCACCAGGGGCAGCAATATCCTAGAACTGGTCATTACCAACATGGGTGACTGGTGTTCCGCACCAGAGGTCAATTTTTCATTGGTCAGATCTGACCACAAGCTAATCATCCTAGACATCCACATCCAGCCCCCACCCTCCATTAGGGAAACCACTGTAAAAGAATTCTCTAAAGCCAACTTCATGCTTCTTAAGACAGAAGTGGCAAACTTCATGAAACCCATGCAAATGGACAATAGATGTATGACTGCTGAATCCTACACAAATGCACTTTATAAGCACTTACACGAGTGCATGGATCATGCTATCCCTAACAGAAACAAGATGCTAACCTCCAAAAAAAGGAAGCCAATGTGGTGGTCCCCTGCCATAAAAAACTCTACAGCAGAAGAAAGAAACTGTTGCAAAAAAGAGTAAAATCCCATGACTGAAAGAACTCCCTGGTCAGCCTCAGTAAGAAGCTGAGATCCCTCAAAAAATCCTCTAAAGCTAGTTATGAAAACAAAATCACTCTGATTCTAAAGACAACCACAAAGCCTTCTATTGTTATGTCAAGAATCTCAATGGCAATGGTCAGATCTGCTCTGAGTTACAGCACAATGGCACTAAATATACAGAACCAACTGATATTGCCAACATCCTGGCAGATAGGTTCAGTGCTAACTTTACCCCCCCCCCCCAAAGGGCCCATCTTTATACCGGAAGAATGCAAAGTTCCAGTAATCACAGCTGCACAGGTAAAAAACAGACTCTCCAAAGTCAAGAACACAGCATCCATGGGACCTGACAAGAACCCAGGCTGCATTCTACATGAACTACCGAATGAACTGGCACCCCACCTAAGCACCATGTTCAATCATAGCCTCACCTCAGGCTTTGTGCCCACAAAATGGCACACAGCAACGGTTATCCCTCTCCACAAAGGGGGAGCCACCATGGACCATGGGAACTACTGCTCTATTAGCCTAACGAACCTGGTCTGCAAGGCCATGGAACATATCATCATGGAACTTATAAACAAAGACATTGGTAATCTCCAGACTGTGGACCCCACCCAGTTCAGGTTTGAAAAAGGCAGATCATGTCTCCTAAACCTGACTGACTTCTTTGAAGCAGTCACCAAAGCCATAGATGAGGGTATGGTGGTTCTACAGCCTATCTATATCTCAGCAAGGCTTTTGACACCATCCTCCACTCTGGAATTATAGATGCACTCACTAAACTAGGTATAAATCCCTATGTCACAAGATGGGTTGCCAACTGGCTCACTGAAAGAACGCACACTGTGAAAGTAGAAGACTCCAAATCCGACTTCAGACCAGTGACAAATGGAGTACCACAGGGTTTAGTCCTGGGTCCTCTCCTGTTTGGTATCTACTTTTCTGAAGTACAGGCTAACACAGAAGGTATTTGGCTAATGATGTTTTCAGATGACTGCAAACTAGGAGCCATAATTAAAACTCCTAATGATGTGGACATCCTACAAAAGGGCCTCATTGAGACAAATGCCTGTTGTCAAAGCCATGGCCTCAAGCTCAATGCCAAAAAGTGCATTGTCATCCCCTTTGGTAAAAACTCTGTACCTATGTGCTACCACATAGGTGGTAGTCTACTTAACACTGAAAGTGTGATAAGAGACCTTGGGATACAGGTGGACAGTAGTCTCTTCTTTGATAATCACATCGTCAAGAAATCCTTCTACATGGCACTCCTCATCACTAAAGGGTTCTCATCCAGGAAAAAAAGAGGTCATTGTTCCCCTCTACTCATCACTCATTAGACCCATTATAGAGTACAACATCCCTTTTGGTATGTACCTCACAAGACATCTGCAACAACTGGAAAGGCCACAGAAGTACCGCACAAAGAGAATTACTGGCATCAAACAGATGCCCTATGCAGACCGTCTCAAAAAACTCCAGCTTTACTCCGTTGCATATCACCTACTCAGAGGCGATCTCTGCCTAACATACAAAGCTATATCAAACCCAGAGCTGTTGGACATGCTCCACTTAAATAAATCCCAATCCCTCCGAGCTACACACTCTAGGGACCTAAACCTTGTCACCACAATAAACAGAACATGTTGGAGAGATAGATTCCTGTCCCAGAGACTTTCCATGCTCTGGAACAAACTACCTATCTATATCAAACAAAGCTCCTCATCAGTACTCTTCAAGAAAAATCTTGATGATTGGATGGGAAATAGGAAATTCACCCCGGGGATCACTTCTGTGGCTCTGCTCGACAGGGGTACGGGAAACTAATTTTCTTGGGTGGCGAAAGCCATGGTACATTTTTGGATAGGCTTGTATATGCCCTAGGGCTAATAGCCTAGTACCTACCTATGAACCTATTAACCTATGAACTGATGACAGGTTCACAGGTATCTACTCCAAAGGAGGACATTCACAGGACTGCAGCATCCACTCTCTTTAAAGTACGACACAGTACAGTATCAGCAATCCATCTATATACTATGGGAGTAGACCCCACAGCCTTCTGCATCAAAAGCAAGAATACTACCTGTCATGCTACTAACAACAGAAGCAGCCTTGGTATAAGCAGTACTAAACTTCTCTTCCCGAAAGCTCTCAGCTGCTTGTAAAATGCACTTGCCATTCAACTAAATGTCTAAACTTTGCAGCACAAGAAATCTGGAAAAAGCCAACATTTATTGGGGGTGTCAAAGGCCCAAAACCAGGGACACATTTTAAACATTGGTTGTATAATCTTAGAAAGTTGTTAGAATACACTGGTTTGTGTTACCTTTCATTTCCTGAATGATAGTAAGACTGAAACGTACATGGCTATCATTATTTAGTGAATTCAGTTCTCACTGATTTGCCAGAAAACCACAAATTTAAAAAGGACAGACCAAAAGTTTGAGACAAAAATTCTGTGAAAATCTGGACAGTTGAGAGCTATGAACTCAGCTCCTTGATTTACAAGTGGTGGTATGGGTAAAGAATGTTGGCTCTTGCTCCTTGTAACTAAGGTACGGGGTTTGAGCCTGAGTAACACTAACTACCAGGTATCATGCATACCTAACTGGGGCATTTTACACACATGCATACAGTGACCAATACACCCCAGCAGCAAACAAAATGATCAATACGGGCACCCAGCAGCAAAAAAAAAAAATGATCAATATGGGCAGTGTAGATCAGTGGGCAGCATAAGAACAAATGTGAGCGTCAATATTTGGAAAGACAGGATAGACATTTGCTGAAAAGGAACTACAATGAAAAGTAATGTCTCCATCTATGCAGGCAGCATAAGAACAGCAAAATGATCAAATGTGAGCATCAATAAAACTACTCTCCTTAGCTTGAAGCTGTCTGTATTGTAAAATTGCATGGGTGGAGCAGGAGGACAGGAAGAAGAACAGGATGTTTATAATGCACACACAGACTTGATGCTACGGGACCATTCTGAACAGGATGTCTACAACCAACCATGCAAGGGACTGTGGACCATTCTAAAGAAGAATGTCGTGAGAAACAGTTTTTTTTTTAATTAAAACTAGTAAAGTAAATGCATGCACACAGTCCCAAAAGTGCCACCAGGGGAACCGCCCCTCTCCCCACCCCCCATCTACACCATTGGCCCTACCCATGTGAACCCAGACAGTCCTTATATCCTTTTCTGACTGTCTGTCCTGATGTATGTATTCACGTTGTCCTGCTTTATTTAGTAGGTCCTGCAACTGCTGTATGAATGCACTCTTTTCCTCACTATCACAATCCTGCTGTGGTGCACATTATGAGCACCACCCTACCATTGCACTGGAGTTTGATTGCTACATGTCTATCACTAATTCTGATGACATCCTGCACTACCTTCTGAGGCCTCTCTCTCATCACAATTCCCACACCATTTCTAGCCTATCCTCCTTCTAAGTAGTAGACTTTGGATCCCAAGTCAAGTGTCTTTGCTTGACTACCCTTCTATTCTGGCCGTAGGTCAGAGTAGGCTAGATATCTATGGTGATTAGCTAATGGTTGGATCTGACCAATGAGGAGTTGACTTCAGGTGTTGAACACTGGTCATTCATGTTGATAATGACTAGGTCTAGGATATTATTGCCCCTGGTGGGGGTATGGATAAGTTGATCCAGGGCATTGGAGTTTATGAATTCTATAAAGCATTGAGTGAAGGAGTTGGTACATACATAGTTTTCCCAGTTAATGGTGGGGTAGTTGAAATCACCCATTATTAGGGTGTTTGGTTGAACCTTAATATTTTCCAGTATATCAAGAAAAGAGGAGTGGGAATCCTGGGGCTTGGTGGGGGATCAGTTGCAAGCTACAATATGGATTGCAGTTTTGCCCTGAATTAGTTGCACTTGGATAATTTTGGATGCATTATGTTGGGCAAATAGCCTGGAAGTATGGATTTCCTTAATGAATATGGACACTCCTCTGCCCTTGGTGTTCCGGTCTTGGTTAGATGGTCGAAAGGTATGGTATGAGTTATATCCTGGTAATCCAGGGGTGCTCTCTGGAGCCTTGAACCAGGTTTCAGTCACTGCACATATATTGATGTTCTTCATTTTAAGGAGTGCCTTGAGTGAGTGAATTTTGAGGATTAGACTTCTAGCATTGAGTAGCATTACCCTCAGTTTTTTCTTGCCTGTATCTGTTACGCTGGTGGGTTTGTCGTTTGAACTTTGCCTAAAAAAGGCACTATTAGGGTGGCAAGAACCTTAGCCAGTATCTGGAATCCCAGGGGCGACATGTACAGGCCATCTCTAGCAAAGCATCATGGCCTGTCAACCATGTCATCCCAGGCAGACAGATACTGGATCCCCTTGGAATGACACCAGACGATTATCTAATTGTTGAAGTCAATCATTTTGTCCTTGTACTGAGGTATCATTCTGGGCAAAGGTAGGATGCTACTCAGGGCTAGGCTCATACCTGCCTGGATTACAAGATCAGAGAGCTCCTCCATGTCTCTTTTCATGGATTCCAGGGAGGTACATCTCAGGTCATTCACATCAACATGGGCAATGACTGAGTCATATTTGTACTTGTTGTGGAGTGACCTGAGTGCGTGGGTTATGTGGCAGATCCTGTCACCTGACAGGCAGCTAACAGTAACCTTCTACTTGTCTATTCTGGTGAGTTGAATATCAGTGTGCCTGACTATAGAGTCACATATGACTAAAGTGTTAGGCACGTCGTTTTGCCTTATGGGCTGTGGTTGAGTTGCACACTGGGTCTGTGTGTTATGTGTCTTTTAGGTTGTTTTGAGGGGTGGAGATTGCTTGCATTTCTGCTTTGGATGTCTCTGCTGCTTGGGAAGATTCTTATTGAGAGCCTCTGAGAATGTTTTTGTGTATCTATGTGTGCGTTTTGGTGGTGTATGTATAGGGGGACTATGTGATGTGTGTGACTATGTGGTGTGGTACAAGTGTTTACCTTCTCCTCTTGAGAAGTCCACTCTTTGGTTGTAGAGAGCTTTACCTCCAGTTTGGCAAAATAAATGCATCTCTCACAGGTTGTAGTGGTGGGTGGTAAAAGGAGAGAGTTGCCAGTTTACATGAAGCAATTGCTACATTGCCCCAAGATGCCCAGTTTCATCAGGTAGACAGGAAAGAATACCAGGAGCTGTCCCTTGGAAATGCCTGGGTAATCACTATTTCCCAGGTAGACAGGCGAGAACACCGGGAGCTTTCCCTTGAACTTGCCTGGATAATCACTATTTCCCAGGTAGACAGGCGAGAACACCGGGAGCTGTCCCTTGAACATGCCTGGGTAATCACTATTTCCCAGGTAGACAGGCGAGAACACTGGGAGCTGTCCCTTGGACATGCCTGGATAATCACTATTTCCCAGGTAGACAGGCGAGAATACCGGGAGCTGTCCCTTGAACATGCCTGGGTAATGACTATTTCCCAGGTAGACAGGTGAGAACACCGGGAGCTGTCCCTTGGAAATGCCTGGATAATCACTATTTTCCAGGTAGACAGGCGAGAACACCGGGAGCTGTCCCTTGAACATGCCTGGTTAATCACTATTTCCCAGGTAGACAGGTGAGAACACCAGGAGCTGTCCCTTGAACATGCCTGGGTAATCACTATTTCCCAGGTAGACGGGTGAGAACACCGGGAGCTGTCCCTTGGACATGCCTGGGTAATCACTATTTCCCAGGTAGATGGGCGAGAACACCGGGAGCTGTCCCTTGGACATGCCTGGGTAATCACTATTTCCCAGGTAGATGGGCGAGAACACCGGGAGCTGTCCCTTGGACATGCCTGGGTAATCACTATTTCCCAGGTAGACAGGAGAGAACACCGGGAGCTGTCCCTTGGACATGCCTGGATAATCACTATTTCCCAGGTAGACAGGCGAGAACACCGGGAGCTGTCCCTTGGACATGCCTGGATAATCACTATTTTCCTCTAGACAAGGGAGGGAAGTAAGTACTAGAGCTGTTTTCCTCAAAGTAACTTGAGGAAGATAAGTACAAAACTGTTGCCACTAGGAAATGAGAAAGGTTGAGTGTTTCAGTAATTTATAGCTTATTTAGTGCTTACAACAGATCTGAACCAGTGATGAGCATGGAAAAGCAGATTCAAGTGCTAAAATTAAGAAACTGGCTAGTTCTGCATAAAAGTGCTTTAACAAAATGGGTTTGCATGGCATGCGCTGGCTCTTAAACAAAAAAATAAATAAATAACCTGGAAATAGCAGAGCTGTTTTCATTTGGGCAGCTGGCATGAGCAGCGTTCTGTGGGCTTAAAAGGGGTGGAAATGGGAAGGGGAAAAAAAGGGAAATAGCAGAATAAAAGCAATCAAATACAAATAATATAGCTGGCAGGTGGAATGTATCATAGTCAGCCAATCATACAAGCAGCATCTGCAGCACAACAGTATAAACTATGCAAACATCTTTCAGTCTGTTTTTTCCCACAAACTGCACCATTGGTGTACACACTCGGGGGAATTTTAACTGACAAAATGTTAGGGGCTGCTGTTGCTTTGATACATTAGTATGTGCTAGAGGCTGAAGGTGGAGAGGAGAATAATGCTGACAGCCACCCCAGACTGAGGAGGAGGAGGAGGAGAAGACTGTTCAGACCCAGGGTAACCTACCAGGGGCTACATGACCTGGAGATACTAGAGTGCTACAGGGTGGACAGAGACATATTTTAGCAACTCATTGAGCTGTGCTGGCCTCGCCTCAGATCCAGAGTCAACAGAGGGGAACCCATTACAGTGGATACCAAGGTATGTGTAGCCTTAAGAATATTAGCTACAGGTACTTTCCAAAAACCTACTGGGGACATCATGGGAGTCTCACAGGCATCTGCATCCAGCGTACTCCACCAGTTCCTTGATACCATGCTACCACATGCTAGTAAGCACATTTACTTCCACAGCACCCATGAGGAGAAGCCCAGCAATATGCACCTCTACCACCATGTAACAGACTACCCTGAGGTACTGGGTGCCATAGATTGCACTCACATCCACATCAAAGAACCACCAGGTGAACAGGGTAGGGTATACGTAAACCGCAACAGCTTTCACTCCATCAACTGCCAGGTGGTGTGCAATGCCAAGGGCATTAACATCAATGTGTGTGCTGGCAGCCCTGGAAGCTATCACAATTCCCACATCTGACATTCCTCACAGCTGTACCAGGGATTTGCCAGGGGGGACATCTCATATGGCCATCTGGTGGGGGATGCTGGCTATGCACTGGAGCCGTGGATGATGACACCCATCAGAAATGCACACACAGACCCACTCAAGAATGCCATAATGAGGCAAACACACAAACCAGGATCATTATAGAGCATGTGCTTGGGATGCTCAACTCATGGTTCTGCTGCCTTAACATATCTGGCGGAGCCCTGCAGTACTCTCAAGCCACATGTGCACACATGTTCATAGTATGTGCTATGCTACACAATATGATCCTGCAGAAACATCTGCAACATGAACAACACGGGCAAGGGCCACACAGCCCCCCACCATTGCCAAGGTCCCCACAGGCACAGAAGGAATTGGAGGATGAACACCCCTGAGCCAGCTCCTGTAGGCAGATGGAGGTATGCTCAGTATGCCCTGGCCTTGGCAAAGAGGCAACTCATAGCCCACACACTGACACTGTAGGGACACACGGACTGACACCTATGTCTGACTCTCACACACTGTAAAATGGATGCCACACACATCACACTACCTGTACCTTACCATGTATAGGCAGTGTACTGCATGCATCCATCATACACAGCCCTCCAGCACTACCCTCACAACTGCAGCAGGCACAAGGTAATTAAGTCTTCTTAACAATAAATGAATGGAGTAGCATGTTCTGGTAGCATATCTATGGTATCACTGCATGCATGCAAGAGAATGGTATGACCTACTGGGATAGCAGCTGACAACTGACAGCTATGTGGGACACCAAGAAATGTTTTCCCAATACTGGCTTCCCCACACTATGCAGTAGTACCCAAGGTAACAAATCCCACTGCAGAATATATGGGGTGGGGCAACTGACAGGGGGGTCATAGGTCACATGCATGAATGTCAGTGTGGGGGTCCCATACTCACCCCTCAGTCTCACCCATCAAGTCAGCCATAGAAACCCATAAATACATTTCTGGCAAAGGCCCACAAATGGCAACAATGATGAAATACCCCCCTACAGACTTACACAGTAATAGCACAGCAGGTCTTGCAGTTGCAATAAGCATCTGAAGGGTAGGAAGTCTGAAACTCAAATGTATGCAATTATAATCTGACCTGTGATCTTTAGTGATATGCCTCTAGTCTCCAAGACAGGATACAATACTATGCTAAATGGAACCAAAATGTAAAGCAAATATCAGCACAGTCTATGCAAATGTGTACAGTTGACAGGTAGGGTCTATATCAGCTTATTGAAAGCTGATAACATCAAAAGCTAGTTGATTGAACTCTAAAGGTCAAACAACCAAAATAACGAAGACACAGAACAACAATTTTTTTTTCCCAGGGAAAAAAATTGCTGGGCAGTTGTCAGGAGATTGCCATTTCCTCAACTGTGGTATGATCTCAGAGTTGATATATTTAAGTAGGAGTGGTTTGGGAGGCACAGCCCCCACATCGGGGAGGGGGGTAGGGAGGTGAAGCCCCCCACTTTATGTTGTGTTTTATTTATTTATTTATTTATTTATTGCGGAACAGCAATTTTTTTTCCACTGGGAAAAAAAATTGCTGTTCTGTGTCTTCACTATTTTGGTTGTTCGACCTTTAGTGGTCAATCAACTAGTGTTTAATGTTATCAGCTTTCAATAAGCTGATATAGACCCATAGGCATGCCCCCCCCAACATATTATCATAGAAATGCAGTAACATGTATGTCTGTAGGGAAATAGCAGCAGAGCACACATTGCCAGGGCTGTCCCAATCAATATGATAAATTGATGCATGTCCACAATATGCAGCAGTCAATGATTTATGTATATGTGTGTTTAATACTGTCAGGATGTGGCCAGCACTTACTCCCAACAATTCTGCATGTCAGCTACACCTACGGTAGGAGTTCTACACACTGTCCAGTCATCACTATCAGTTAATGCAGAAAAGCTAGACAGGTCATGGACAGGGGCTACACATATGGACAGTACACAGCTTTGAGTAACCTACACAGTGCCTACCCTACCTCTCAACTGTACAGCCCTATTGCAGAATGTCCAGAGGTCTGCATCATATTTGTGGTCTGTCTATCATGAAATAGTGGTTGTCTGGTGATTCACTGGCAAATCACGTAAGACTAAGGTCAGAAAATAATGACAGATTATAGTGAGAGACTTTGTACCCTGTAGGAACAGGCATGCTAATGCAAAACCTGTTAATAAATCACCTTTCTAGGTTTGTAAGGCCAATACTTAAAAAATGCTCCCAATATTTAGGCCTCTGTTCCCCCAATTACGTATGGCTTTGTCCAGATGTCTGGCTCTCAGATGTTGATAGGTATGGTGCCTAATATCATGACAGGTTCCTGAAGGTCAGTATACTGCCAGTTTATAAAAGCCTGCCACCTTTCTGTGTCAGCACTGAAACATGTCATTGGCCAACAGCCACACCCCTGGAATGACACAGGTTGTCATAGAAGGAGCACAAGTATGCCTTGTATATCTGTTCTTCTTGTCCTAACATTGCATTTGCCTGTCAAATAATTGCAAAACAAGAAAGGGTCATGATAAAACAGCAATGGCAGACAGTGGGAAAACAGATGTCAAACCCATAAGAGCAAACAAGTAATTACCAAACTGGTCGCCCAACTGTCTGTGTTTGGCAGAGCATTATTAACACCCTGTCCTGATGTGTGGGCCTTTGTCTGAATGTCATATTTGGGCTTGTCTAGATGTCATCTGTGACGGTATGACTGCTAGGCCCACATGTAGCCTCATAATAACATATAGTAACACAAACAATCTAAGGACCACAGCAAAGGAGGTGGTGCAATGATGGACAACCTGCTAAATAGGTACACTCAGAGGTGTGACGTCCACAACCTTGTGTGTGATGTAATGGCACATACCCCGCTCACATCAGAATTACAAATACATAACAGCAGCCACTGTGACCAAAGCCTGTGACTGGACTACAGAAGGACAAAGAGAGACACATAAGGGGAAGGGGAACCACTGGCCTGACAATTGGAGAATGTGCAAATCAGAACAAATTGTGCAGTAACATAGGTGCCATGCAGTGTATGGAGTCAGTAAACATCACATGCAAATACACAGTACACACCCATGTAAGTGGAGGTCTGCAACAAAACATAAACCCAAACAATGGACACCTCAGAGGCAAAATCACATGAGAACTCCACAAACCTACACACCACAGACCATGTAGACTCTACACACCAGGTGCAAACACTAAGGCCTTACCCCAAACCCGAAACACCTACCCTACACAGATAGCCTAGCAGCACTGTCCCTCTATCCCAAGCCATATGGACTCTGCTGAGGTGACCCCTGTCTGGCATACAAAGCAATTCAGACCCTGCCTTTGTGGGACTGTTGCACATCTGGAACTCAAGGCCAACTCCATCAACCTGTAGGCACAGCATCAAATTGGGCTGTGATATCAGTGTGACTTGTTGGTGTGACAGATACATGCCCCACACACTCCCACATCTGTGGAATACACTCCCTGCCATCAGCAAGCCAAGTGCCTCAATACCCCTACTGATGTGCTCCTTGTATAAGTGCATGGGAAACACAAAATACAGTCCTGTGATTCCACCTATGTCCCTGCTGGACAGGGGCTCTGTGTGCTGACATTTTGCAACATGGGCTACACTCTCATCTGTGTGGGTTATACGGGCTTCAGGGCCAATTCCCTACTAATGTCATAGCAACCACTCAACCTAAACACAACTGTCAGTGGTTCACCACATTACTCTGTACTGTACTGCCACTGACATACCTAGAAATCGTAGTGCTATGTGGAATATACTGCACATATAATGGACTTTTCTGCACAGTAGAATGCACTTTGTACCCACACCCATACCTCTCAACCTCTGACAGCAAGACATCTGGACAAGGTCATAAATAAAAGTGGGACAAAGGCCCAATGGTAGACACGAGTTATAAATATTGCCCTTACATACTGAGAAAGTTGTTAGAATAACAGGTTTTGCATTAGCAGGAATTGTCTGAAAGTTATAAAGTTTGAAACACTAATGTCTGTCATTATTTCTTAATGTCAGTCTTCAATTATATGCAACTAACTTGCCATAAAAACACACATTTATGTAGACTGGATGAAACTTCTAGACAAACACCTGGACAATCAGGCAAAAATGTATATTTGAGAGGAATGGCCACACCAGGATATGACTTCTCAGGTAAGAAGAATACCACAAAAGCAGGAGATGCCCAGCCAGTATATCACCAAGTTGCTGGACTGTTTACACAGCTTCATCAGTCAACCGGCTATACCCACACCTCTCAACTGGCCTTTTTGGGCAAGAATGTACATAGTCAGGCTCCGAATATTGGTCTGTGCATCCTACATCCTACATCTTGTATTCCTTTGGTAAAGCACTGTGATGATCTGAGGGTGTCTGTCACTAGGTAATGACACAATGCATTCCAGTGCCAGAGTTCATATTTGTCAGAAAACATCTGCTAAAATAAAAACCCAGTACCTCTAGGAAAGTCCTGTTTACTTTTGAGAAGTATGGCTATAGCACACAAAACCCCAGACTGGAGTACAACTATCTCTGGAATGAAGTCCCATTCTCACTATAGAGAATCACTGGCCATGTTGGAACCCACATGGGACTAAATAACTGTATTGTGTTGTGCATATATGTCTTTTCATACAGACAGCTATGTACACCTTAACTGTCCCTACACACACCCATCAGACAGGATTACCCTCAGCAAGCTGTAGATGGCCCATATGTGATATATCTGCATCTGTTGCATGTTATACACAGACATATATATGGGCAACACACACATAGACATGGGGAAGAGAGAGACAGACCATGATAGAGAGAGAGAGACACAGGGGGACACACAGAGAGACTCATACACAGGATACGCTGAATGGCATAGAGTGATGTCCTACTGCATACAGTGGCATACCGGTCATAACCAGTCTACATGCCAGCATGAAGGCAAGCTCCAATGTGTAATAGTACTCAGGTTGGGGTTATAATATCACATCTCCTGCCTGTGTGTGTGTGTGTGTGTGTGTGTGTGTGTGTGTGTGTGTGTGTGTGTGTGTGTGTGTGTGTGTGTGTGTGTATGTCTGTAGTTTTAAGTAATAGGAGGCTGCTCCCAGTCAGAAAACTTCCCATTGCCCTACTTCACAAGATCTACTGTTGTCATTCACATTAGAAGTACTATTGGACAGCAGTTAGCCCTATAAACTCTGTAGCATTTGCTATAACTATGTAACACTATAGTACAAATAACTAGATAGGTAGGGGTTATAATCTCAGGTGTGTGTGTGTGTGTGTGTGTGTGTGTGTGTGTGTGTGTGTGTGTGTGTGTGTTATTCCCACCCAGGACACTTCCCCATGCCCTGCTTTAGCAGTCCTGCTGATGTCATTTCCCTTAGAAGTACCTTTGCACAGCCCCAGCCATATAAGTTCCATGGTGCATGCAATAACTATGCAACAGTGTACTACAAATAACTAGATAGGCAGGGGTTCTATTCCCAGTTCTGGCAAATTTGTGTTTGTATGTTTGTAGCATGGCGTATTTTGAGGAATTTTCCACCCACAACACTTACCAGTGCCCTACTTTAGCAGTCTTGCTGATGCCATTCACCTTAGAACTACCTTTGGGCATTTATCAGCCCTATAAGCTTTGTAGTGCATGCAATAACTGCATTACACTATAGTACACATAACTAGATAGGCAGGGGCTCTCTTCCCAATACTGACAAGTGTGTGTGTGTGTGTGTGTGTGTGTGTGTGTGTGTGTGTGTGTGTGTGTGTGTGTGTGTGTGTGCATAAATGTGTATAGGTTCATAGGTTCATAGATTTGTACTAAGCTAACTGCGCTTGTGAGCCATTTTAAGCCTAGCCAATTATCCCTTGTCAGACTCAAACCCTGCACCTTGTGTTTGTAAGACAAACACCTTAATCATTAGGCCACCCTCTATGTTTGTAGGATGAAGTATTTTGAGGACTTTCCCACCTACAACACTTCCCAGTGCCCTATGTTATCAGTCCTGCTGATGTCATTCACTTTAGAAGTATCTTTGGGCACTTCTCAGCTATATAAGGCCCCCTACCCATGTCATTACTTTAACGACCTTGTTAATGATATCTGCCTGAAATGCACTGTGTAACACTATACAGCCCATACCAGTTGTCTGTACAGATGTACATGGAATATCCAGATGTTTGCAACTTCTCAGTGGTCTGTGTTCCCTAAAACAATGAGCATTCCTGTGAGATCATTGCCAAGTATGTCACAGTTATCGTAATGACACACATGCCAGCATCAGACATCATACCTGACTGACACATCATGCTCATACAAAGTCTGTCACTCTATCCCTTGCAGTTCTGTAGGAGCAGTAGACAAAACCAATCGCTATGTCTGGTGGGTTATCCCACCATCCATGAAGGCATTCACAAGATTACCTGTTATAAGAGGTTGTGTGTTATGCCCAGGCATATAATCTATGTGAAGCATGTCATGTGTACACAGCACTATAGTACATACAAGTGGATATGTAGGGTTAGTAATATATCTATTGGCTATTGTGTATGTGTTTCTGTATGCACAGCTCCTGCGGCTGTCTTTAATGTATGTATGTGATGGCTATACCATTTTGTGTGCCTCTTCCAACCTGTGAACTCCCCCATTGCCAACCTAGTTTCAGCCGATACGATGTCATCCACCATACAAGCACAGTTACACAGTTTCTAGCAGCAAGCTACTGTGGTGCATGCAACAGTTGTATCACTTCGTATTTTACATTAATAGATGGGAAGGTCATCTACTCTGAGAAGTGTCACCTACATGTGCATGTGTGTTTCAATGCATGTCCCCATGCAGCAGTGTGTGTGTGTGTGTGTGTGTCATATGCCTCTAACATGGTAAAGGCCTCTGAACCCACCACTGGCAATCCTAACAGCCCCTGCAATTGTCACTCACTTCAATAGTAGTGGCAGATACTGCCACACTGCAGTACCACTGTGCTATTTGTGTTATGTATCTAGCGCTATTATTCATAAGACTGTGCAGGGAGGGGCTGTGCTCAGCCCTTCATTAACTGCCCGATGTTCAGGACTATGACTCTGTGTGCACTACCAGCACGAGAGGCCAGACATGCATATGAGATAGCAGGCACACATACTGGTGATTGTCAAGTTAAACTAACACAGGCTGACCTGTGTTAGGAATACATACCCCAAACCTGTCATACACAGTACTAGGCATACCCTCAGCTGCATGACGGTTGAATGGATGGACAGAAATGTCAGGGGCAACAGGTGCTGATAGCTGAATCTGTTGCAGTTAAAGTAATGGCTAATATTTTGATGGACATAATGCCAGTACTTAAGTAGCCCCCTCTGTATGTGTGAGCATGTGGTCCTACAGAACACCCAGGTGACATGTATGAAGGCTAGGTGGCTGTGTCAAGGGTATGTATGCAAGGTCACACTGCCTGCCACAATTGCCCTTCACACACTGTTGCATGTAAACACATCTGGTAAACATGTACATATACAGCTGTGCCTTGGCTATAAAAAGGTCACTGTGTTTCCACTCTGCCTTTCTCATCATTGCTACTGTCAGCAGGCACACAGCCTGCAGACACACAGACACCTGGAACACAACCAGAATACACTATGTGACACTACAGTCAGTCAGCACTACTAAAAGCAATAGAGCATCATGGCTAATAAGGTACATACACCTCAATGTGTACCCATAACTACTCCCAGCAGACAGCACCTAATACAGCAAGACACTGCTACACTGTACTTCAGACCCATATGAGCATGGCCGTGCATCCATGGTATGGATAACAGGGTTGTGGCACAAGTATCATCACATGCACAGGGTGCAGTGCTGGATAGCCAGAGGCCTAGGCCGGGCCATATGGCTATCATTGTGTGTGTGTGTTTGTGTGTGTGTGTGTGTGTGTGTGTGTGTGTGTGTGTGTGTGTGTGTGTGTGTGTGTGTGTATGTGTGTCTGGGGGGGTGGTGTTCAACTGGGCCGTGCAGAGGAGCTGTATGTGTCTGGTGGATTCCAGCCTGTGATAGAGATATGTGAGTGTTTGTCTGTAGACCATCAAGCCTTGTGGGTGCCAAACACAGGGCTATGTTGGACAGCCATGGACCCTACATGACAGGATGGATGGTTCACTGTCTCCTGTCAGGGACGCAGGAACTGGTTCTGCCAGAAGTATCACTGGAACCTCCAGGCCCAAAGACAGATGCAGTACTAATCCCTGATGGTGAATGCTGTCTACTGGATCTGTGTCTCTGATGGAACTGGCCAGGGCAATGTGCCTATGGCTGGCTCTGGTGTGGTGTGGACAGCACCCTCCCTTTGGTAGTATGGTTGGTACTGGCACTGCAGGACTGTGAATGCGCACAGCCATGTGGGCTCTCAGCCAATCATGTTGCTGACCTATGTGCACCTGGCTGATGCCCTCCTCCAACCACATGCTCAAGCACAGACATTGCACAACCGAGCAGTGACAACGTCTGACCCCACTGTCTGTCCACAACATTGGCAAGGTGACAAATGGCATCACAAATGCCATGGAGGTTGTCACACATAGTAGGAAATGCTGCAATCATGACCCTGAGCATCTGTCTGGTGTTGCAGTCAGTATGCACCTGTGCCTCTATGAAGGACCGTAACATGCATTGGTGTTGATGGGCAGCAGTCCTCCGATGAGCACTCCTGTCCATCTGCCATTGTGTGACCTCACCTGTTCTCTGGCTAAGGGTGGTGTCTACACTCACACTCACCGTAGTCAACACACTAGCCTGTTCCATGCCACCACCCTCCACCTGTCCATTATCCGTGGCTGCTGGGGACTATGTGTGAGCATACTGACTGTGTGCAGGGACATGGTAAGTGAATGTGGGATACCAAACAATGGCACAGATTCAGGAACCAGCAACCCCACCTGTTCTTCACTATGACCATGATCATCATGAGAGACCACAAAGACAATGAAATCAGGTTGTGAGGGGGTGAGAAACCAACACCCATGTTCACCTTCAAGGGGAAGACAACATATGCAAATTAATACCCTGCAGTATTACGTTTGCTGATATATACATGCACAAACACACACACACACACACACACACACACACACACACACACACACACACACACACACACACACACACACTTCTGGTACAGTCTGGCACAGCTTTGACACCTATGGACATGTCAGGGCAAACCTTACAGTAGCTCTGCCTGTCACAATCCATCTCTTTCACAGCTACTGTAAGACCCACAACAAAGGGTGACAAATCCTACTGTGATTGGCCTAGTAGCAAAATGGTAATTGTGACCAAGACCAAGGCTTTTGGAGTGAGCTACAAAGTGTCACTAAGTGCATATGTACATACTGTAAGAGCTGACTTACTGCTATACACACCACTTGCAATGACAAGGTGTAACGATATGTTATGATAACTGATGAAGGAACAAGACTATACACAATCACTGCAGTCCCTACACAGTTCAGAATCACAGGTATTCATTTCCGACAACAGACTCAGAGGGATTCATTTCAGACAATATTGCAGGACAGTTTGAAATACATACAGAAAACATGTAAGGTACTAGGTGAATAGCCTCATCAGATTATACCAGGTTATTGGCCCTGATGCCCTCATAAGCCTGGCCCAGACTTTTTTCCATGTCCCTTCAAAGACAGCACCTGTTTCCACTGTCCAGCTAGGACAAATGCGGGATCCTAGGGGTGTCTCATCTGGTTCCCATGCAGTTGTCCAGCTTCTTCTTCAAGAGGGCTATACATATACTCTGCTAGACATGGGAAGGGAGTGTATTTTACAGACAGTGTATTGTGTGGGACACTACACTATCCCACCAAGTACTATACATGTCACAGACCAGGTGAGGGCCTTGCGTGCAGGTTGTTGAGTGGGGTTTGCCTTTCAGATATGCAGAAATGCCATCAAGACTGGTTTGGAAATGGCCTTGTATGCCAGACACAGGTCACCTATGATCAGTCTGTATGAGACTAAGTACAGGGACAGGGATTTCAGCCTATCTGTATAGGATAGGTGTTGCAGACCCTGGATTTGCCTGGTCAGGAACCTTGGTGGTCTCTGCAACTGCTAAATTTGCTTGGCAAATTACATGCCAAAGGAGCCATTGTACTTGGTAATGTGTCTGATAAGGGTGGAGTACAGGGATGTTGTGGCACCCTGGTTCCTGTATAACATACCCATATTTGTGATGTGGGCCATGTAGACAGTCTTCCATGCAATGGTGCCCATAAAGTGGGAAACTGCCAGGCTGCTACCAACCTTGGTGCACATGTTGACTCACACCTGATTGCATGCTCAGTATATTATTATTGTCATAATTAGTGTGGATGAAATCTGACCAGCAGGGAGATGATGCATCTCCTGGCATTCAGTTTGTGACAATGCTTCTTGCACCAGTCGTTAATTTGGATGAGGGCCTCTTGGAGGATGCTCACATTGATAGGGGAATGTAAGACAGAGGCCAGCTTGCAAGCATCTGTAAACCTGGTCAGCTGCAGACCACTGCTTTTGTCTTTTACCTCGGATATGTATATCTCAAACAGTAGAGGCCCCCAGATCAATCCTTGGGATATTCTGCTCTGGAAGACTCTACTACTAGAAGTGGGTTCCACAACTTTGACCGAGTGGGTACTATCATTGAGTCAGTTAGCTATCCATCTGGTAACATACAGGTTGATGCCTAGCTGTGCAGGTGTATGTATCCTGGCCACCTGGGGATTATGGAGAGAATTGGGCTAGGTGAAGGTTTGCATTGCTCACCATCTTCCCCTCGTCCTTGTGTTTGTTGACCACTTTAGAGAAGTCAACCAAGTTTAACAGGCCTGATCTCCCTTTGACAATACCACACTGTGTAGGCTCAGGTGTTTTAAGGTTATCAATGTCCCTGTTCATAATGCCCTTGATATTGCCTTCCAGGCCTTTGCAAAGCAGGCTAGTTAGGCTGATGTGCATATGATTGGCTGGGTCATTGGATTGTCTGCCTTTGTGTATAGGGATGACACTGGATGTCCTCATGCAGATGGGATGACACCAGTGCTCAGGCTTTGGTTGACTACAGTGTGTAATGGAGCTGAGAGCTCATGTCTGGGTTCATGTAGGATGCAGCCAGGGGTGGTATCAGGCTTATGGAGACTTCTTTGTGTTGCCTTTGAGAGGGCATTACGGACCTGCTTCCTGAAGATGAGGGGAGCGCTGCAGGTGCTGTGCATGCACATGTGTACCGATGGGGGGACAGGGGGGTGATGTTCACACTTCACCTGTCTGCAGCAGGTTGCCTATATCTATGCTGTATATGTCAGATTTGGGTGTTGCCTCTGGGATTGCAGACATATGTGTGGAAGGCCTAGTGACTGGTCTTGGTGGATGTGTCCAATGTGGACTCAAAGATAGCCTTAGTGTAATTCACCTATAATCTTATTTGCTTGTTCAGACCAAGGTGGCATTGCTTCCAGTAAGGTGCCTACTCCTTCTTGGCCCTGTCCAGCAATTATTTCCACATATTATGGTATTTGTATATTGCTGCTGTCCAACATGGACATTTACCCTACCTTGAGGGACATGATGTTGCCATGTCAGGTATTGCTGAGTCCATACAGCTATGTAGGTGCTCACATAGTATTGCGGTGCAGGCTTGAACAATACTGCTAGTTCCAAATGATTGAGTTTTTGGCTATAAAGCTTCTTCTACCTGCTCTGAGAAGATTTATAGTAATTTGTGTAAAGTTTATTTTGTTTGACCCTGACAAGGGGGGAGGGGGTAGGGGAGATGTTAACCTGAACAGTGATGGCTATGAGGTCAGATCATCTAGGAGGATGACAGTGTAGGAGAGCTACAGTGGCTACTCATGTTGGTAAGGACCAGGTACAGGATATTTCCACCTGTCATAGGAGTGTGGACTGGCTGATCCACTGCATTGTCATTGACAAAGCCGAGGAATCTCAGTGCATTCATGTTCAGGTGGCATAAGTCATGCACACTATGGTTGGGTAATTAAAGTCACCTAGGAGCAGGGTAGATGATTGAATCCTGACATATTCTGGCAAGGCCTGATAGGTGTGTGTCCAGAGTCAAGGTTGGAGGTCTGTAGCTAGCTGTGATTTGAGAAGGCGTTTTGTCAACTCTTAACTGCACTCAGGATGCCTCCCATGTGTCATAAGGTTTGGCCAACTTGGAGGTGTGTATGTGTATGATATGTTTAAAACTCCACCTCCTGTGGCTTTGCAGCCACCCATTTGGGGTATAAACATATGATGGGATGAGTAACCTGGCAAGGGTAGTGTGCTCTCCACAGCTGCAAAGCAAGTGTCAGTGACTGCACAAATGTTGGCATCCTACAGGACAAGGTACGCTTGCATTGACATGGGTTTCATGCCAAGACACCTAGTTGCTGTTAGAGCAAGACATCTGCACAAAGGCACACATCACTGGTGGGCAAAGGCCTGAAAATAGTGACACATTATGAATCTAGCTGAAGCACACTTAGCTGCCAGCAAAGACGGTTTCGCATTCGCAGGTCTACTCTGCAGGATATGACATCTGACATTCAAATATATGCTATTATGTTGTGAATTCAGTCTTTAATAGGTTGCCAGTAATGTGCCAGACAACGCACAAGTGTATGAAGCATTGACTACAAATATGAGGCAGACATGTGGTCAGTCTGCAAAAATATGGACAGTTGACAGGTATGGGCTCAGTATATAACATACAGTTCAATACACTTCTGTGCCTGTTGTTTACTATCCACATACCTTATATAAGTCTCTTACATTTGTAAGACAAGCACATGTATCATAGTAACATTCACAGGTGACATATGAATATGTACAACATCCCAGGTAGCTGGCCTAGCAGTGTCACAGTCAGTATTGGACAACAGACACTCCAGTAATAGTCATACATGAGCATACATGAGCTGCCCTTTACTGGGGTGACTCAGGGGCCAGAGCTGTGATCCATGTCACTGCAGACAGGGCAAGCAGGAATGGTCATAGGTGCTGGGCAGCAGCATGTGAGTCCAGCAGGTCTTGTTGTGACCTAGCGTTTAACTTCCTATTTCATATTATTACATCCCTCCTTCTGCATTCCATTACAAGCTTAAGTGAATGACATACCTGTTATACTGCTGAAGAGTATCCTCAGAATAATGCAAATGGTTAGGTTTGCGTAATTGCAGTCTATCTTTGTGTAGATGGGTTCAGACCTGTGTTGCATAGGCAGCAGCTTGTCTTTTGTAGGTAATGCTCATGAGCAGGTGATGGCCTGTGCACCAATCGGTGTCTCCCACTTGCTACTTGCATGTAGAGCAGCTGTGTTATGTTTCCATTAGCCAATTCCATAGCAACACAGTGCTGTAATTATGTCCTTCATGTGGGCCTTACCCTTTTCCTCACCTGTGTGGAGGACATTATGGAGGTGTGGGAGCTACAGCTTCACAGACGGTAGGTTGAAATACCTCTCAGAACAAGACATGTGGAGACAGCCCAACAGCATGGGGGACAAAGCTCCAGAATTGGGTACAGATTGTAAGTATTGCTGTTATACACATAGAAGATTTCTAAATTAACAGGGTTTATCTGGACATGCATTTTCTGTATGACTTGACATCTGACAGTGATATGTCTCTGACATACCTCTCAACTGTCCAGATGTCCACAGACTGCCCGTAGGTTTGCCTGTTATGTTTGGTCTGTTCCTTAGACAATTTCTGTTTTTGAAAATCAGTAGGATAATGTGAGGATTGTAGTCAGTAAATGTTGACATCCATTAGAGTTTCAGACATCGTATACTTCAGGGATGTTATTTTACAACAAACCCTGCAACACCAGCAATTGTGTCATTTTGTAACACCATTATGTGAGATATGTGCCTCTTTTTGGCCCCCTGTCCCCCAAGTATGTCAGGCTTTGTCCAGATGTCTTGCAGTAAGAGGTTCAGAGTTATAGTATATCATTATATAGTGACTGCACTCCTGATATCATCCCAGTGACTTAGCAGACTCCAGGAAGTGGCATGCGGCACTGGCCATAAATATGGTCCCACACCCTAGACATTCTGTGGAAATCTGTACAGTTGAGAGTTATGTATGTCTGGCCATTGTTAACAGACTGGCAAGATTGTGTAACAGTGTTGTGTGTAAATGTTTTTTGGGCTGAGTAAGGGGAGTAACAGATGTGAGTGTCATAGATCTTTTTCTGTCTGACTGTGCATGCTGCTACAGTTGCTGGTGGTCCATCACGTATATATGTTTGTAGGGGCAGACTGGAAAATGTCCTATAACACCTCAGGACTCTCAGTAGACTGTGAGTTGGGGCAGTATATGTTGGTGTAGTGTGTGACTGACAATCAGAATATGTTTATTCAAACAGTCGTTATAAGCTAGAGTTAATTTGGGGTACTAGTATGTTGCAGTCACTTTGGTGCAAATGGTTGTGGGTGGACAGTTTCTCACCAATGTCTGTTTTCCCTACAATTACATTCCTATAGTGCATGATATATCTGGAAATACATGGGTAATTCCCCAGAGTTGATTTGGGGTAGTGTCATGTTGGTCTTACTGTGGTTTAGAAGGTGCTGGGAGAAATGGTTGGCAGCTGTCAGTGCTTTTTCTCTTCTGTTACATGACTGCAGTCATACCTCTCCACTCTCCAGATGTCAAGACACTGTCCAGATGCGTGGATCATATGTTGGATCTGCTCCCCATAACAGTTGTGGGTTTCTGATAAATTACTGTGATGATATAAACGTTTACATCAGTAAATAATGACAATCATTTGTGTTTCAGACCTGGAATTTCTCAGAAATATATGTTAAATCAAACCATGCTACTCTAGCAAACTTCTATGCGTATAACAGCCATATTTCAAATATGTCACTATTGTTTGCCATTTATCCCCCCACTTTGTCAGGCTTTATGAAGATGTCTTGCAGTAAGAGATTGATTTTATACAGATATATATATATATATATATATATATATATATATATATATATATATATATATATACACACACACACACACACACACACACACATATATATATATATATATATATATATATATATATATATATATATATATATATTTATTTGTATTTATATATACATATATATGTATATAAGAGTACTATGGATATATATTTTTCCCTTATGTTAAATGACTGTAGTGCATGATATGTTTGTAAAAACATTATAAATCCCTACAGCTCAAATGGTGTAGTGGTATGTTGCGTTATTGTAGTGCACAGAGGTCTGGGTTCATGATTTGGTAGTGCTGACATTTTTTTCATTAATGTTAAATGACCATAATGCATGATATGTTTGTAAATGCATTGCAATTTCTCACAGCTCAGTATGGTGCAGTGGTATGCTCACTGTAATTATAGTGCACAGCACCCTGGGTTTGAGACTTAGCAGGGCTGATTATTTTGTTGCTGGGCAAAACAAGGGCTGATGAATACATAGTGATTAAAGCACTTTTAGGCAGTTGTAAGCAGGTTTGCGTGGTTTTACATGAGGCTAAGTGATGCTAACAGATGGTTAAGTCTTCTTAGCTTCACTTAGCACCACTTACACCCATGCTAATTTTAATTAAAGAAAAGAAAAATGGGTGATAGGAAAGTGGTGAAATGAGGGCAAGCAGGGGGTGAAACATTAGGAAAACCAGCTTTGGATGTGGAGGACAGGTGTAGGAAAGGACCATAGCTCTGCATTTTTTCTGCAGCAACAGTTGTGAATAATGTTTAGAATTTGGAATTTATAGCCTCACACCCCACGGGGAGGGGTGTTGGTGACAGACATTTGTGGAATAATGTTTAGGTAGATTGATTAATTTTACTGTACATGGGGCAAAATGAAGAGCTATGTATGGGGCAATGATTTTTTTTGTGGGACAGATATCCTTTTTGTTTTTTTTGCTTTTTTTAAAGTGAGAGTGGGATGTTGGTGAAGGACAGTAGGTATGTTTGGGGAGGTAGGTTGGGTAGGATTGGTTGCATTCCAGACAGAGAAGACAGCAGAAAGGGGCAGTATATGACACATGAGGTAAACACTTTTGAAGGGGCGGGTGGTTGGGAATACGAAGCCCATGAGCCCCAAAATGGATACAGTAAGACTGAGGTCCCCTCCCATGGGAAGTCACCACTGCACCTCATGGCCCCAAAGGTGGCTGTGCTGGCAGCTGGACAGGAGGGGCAGCCTGCCCTTTGAGGTGTGCCAGGCAGCCCACCGTCTGGCACAGCTGTCGATCCAACTCCATGCAGATGACACTGCACACCATACCCTAGAACTTGCAGCGGGTGACAGGCTCCTCTATGCGCCCGCACCCGGGGGGGTGGTCCCCCTCCCCTGTGGTGGTCCCACCCCAAGTGGTGCAGGAGCAGCAGATGAGGAATTTCCAAGTTGGGTCCCAGATCTGCTGGGGCCCGGTGGTTCTGCCAGATGGAATGGGACAGGCTGATCCATGGGATCTGCTTTCCCAAACGTTCTATGGTGTTGAGGTTATTCAAGATATATTGATTAGTCAAACAAAACATTTCAAAATTAGTTATAACAGCCTGCATGGGTGTTCCAATGAACCCAAAACAATCCGATTTGAAACAGTTGCATAGCAAACAAACCACATGCATAAATGGAACAATAGCAAGGATTTTAACAGCATGCAAGTTACATTGATAGGCCACCAATAATATTATTTGATCAAGGTATATTAATATGCAGCCAAGTAAATATATGAACAATAACAGAACACATGTCCCAACAACAGGTTTTGAGAACAACCTACCCTTAGTATATGAATAATTATTACTGATGCAGATGAGGGGTGGGTAGAGAGAAAAAAGTCCATTAGCAACTGCATAGGCTTCCATTTCTCACAACAGTACTACTTAATACTCTATAGGTCTGCCCTATCTTTACAACTTCCTGTGGCCCATAGCTTCTGTAGCACATACATACCCATTAGATTGCCAAACTGTGATGGTGTAGGGCAGACTGGGAGGAAAATTGCTACATTACTGGAGGGAGCTTGTACATGTCAGGGTTATTTAGTTGACAGAGAAGTGGTTTCCTTCACTGATGTTGTATGAGCCTGCTACTGGCATACTTCCCTTGATTCCTGTGTCCAAGGTTATTGGCAGCAGTGACCACAAGCAGTGACAGCATGACACTTGAGGGATATGTATCTGGGAGAGTGCATGGTGTATGTACCTATCCTGCTGTCATTTGCAGGCATATGGGTTTGGACAGTGGAACAGTTGCACACGGTGTATTAGTATACCCTTCATACAACTACTACACACATTTCTTTACCTGTAAGACCTGTGGAGAAAATATCTGTTAACACTTTCTGACTGTTTCTACAAGTATTCAGGATTTCTTTAATGTATATATGCACACATCTTAGTACCACTCCTTTGATTCAAATTGTGTCTGAGTGTGCAAAATTAACAACTAAGCTATTTCTCATCATACTGAGCTATTGGGGAATGGCTGTTTTGTGTTTGACTGGTTTCTGGCTAATACTCTCTTGGTTAGACAGTCTGACCTTGTATTCCTGAGATGCATGCATGACAGATAGTGTTGTTGTTTGTCTTTTGGCTTTTTCCCAGTCGCCACAGCGGAACTCCGGTCTGCTAATGATTGGCAGTAGATTTTTATGAAATGCTGAGGTGCCAGCTCAACGCCCAATCTTCAATGAAGGCACGCCCATTTCGCACGTATGTCTTTTGAACACTACCCAACCACGGGAGGACATGCAGACTCCACACAGAAGGCACTCCCAAGCCAAGCCAAGAATCGAACGGGAGAACCTCTTGCTGTGTGGTAACAATGCTACTGCCGTACCACCGCGGCACACATACTATGCATTAATCCTTTGAAATAATACAATCTGGACAACAAAGGTCAACACATGGCAATGCTGCATGGGACACACTGTGATACATTACACATTACTATTCAGGGTTCAGAACTTAGTGCAGTATATATTTCATATTTCATTTATATCTTGTTTTACAGCTCCATAATCTACAGTTTTTCTTAACAGCTGGTTCTCAGGACAACCTCAGTTAATGCATGCTGTCAAACCCATATTTGCTGTGGATAACCTGTATACATTCTATTTCTACAACGACATACTGGAGTAAACACAACAGTTTTTGTTATTGATCTTTATTACAGTGACATGACACATTGCTTTAGTACTACATATACTGTAGATCAATATTAGTCAGACAAACTTTATTTATTCGGTTAACACAGTATACCTACTGGCATCAGTCAATGTACTTCTTCTTAGTTATTTAAACTATATACTGCAAGATAGATTTGTACTCACCAGCCTGTCAGTGCAGTCTTAACAGTCTGTCAGCATGGGCTTTGATGTTGCTAGCCCTCTCTGCTGCAGCTGTAGGAGAGAAAAACAAAATGATGCATACCTGTCTAACGCATACTCAGACTAGACTTTGGTACATACTACTTGATACTGATACTTACACACTACTGGAACATGCCATGCCAATGCATTTTGGATCCACTGGGCCAAGAGTGCCCCCTTCCTCCACTTTAGGTCGGCATAATGGTGCTGTACCTGCTCACGAGTTTGGGGGATGCCAGTAGCACTGGTGAGATCACATGTGAGATGGTCCCAGGCCTCCATTTTTTATTGTGAGCCCTGATACTGTCCCTGCAGCAGTCTCTCATCATGGTTTTCTACAAGGAGTCCAGCCATGACCCTGGACTCTTGAATGCCCCAGTGCTGTGCCCGAAAGCATGCTCCTTCACCAATGCTCGACACAGTACCTTCACAGATCAAATACAACAGGGTATGGCTATATTCCCATCTGTGAGGTTGAAATAAGGCCATATCACCACCCTTTGCTGTCATTGGACCATTTTGAAAATGCTAAGCTCAGCTAAGCAGTGTGCATATCCACTAATCTGAGTTGAACAGTGATTAAAGGGGTGAATTCTGAGCACTGCTTACAAGTGTGAAAATCCACTTAGCTGAGCTAACTGCTGCTAAGCATTCACATTTAAGCAATGCTTACACAGGCTAAACATAGCTGAGCAGTACGTAGCATTGCTCAGTTTTCAATTTAAAAAAATATCAGGATTGTAGACTAATTCATCATTGCTGACATATTATTAAGTGTATATGATTAACTTTACATGACATCCTCCCATGTGCTTTCATTACATTACCTTCGGATGTGACTATACTGTAAGGGACGCTTGGGTATACATGGATGATTTCACATGTTATATGCACTCACACTTCTATTTTGGAACTGCTACACTACCCTAGGTAACAAATATCAATGACTTCATAATTTAACATAAAAAAAAAATTTAGCAATGCTTGCCCATGTAAAACTGAAGTGCCTGTCTTGGTTTTTGATCAGTGAACAGCTGCATACAAAGCCGGGACTCTAACCACTATGCTATCTAACCATTGAGACTTGGCTTATACATTTTTGTTTAGCTGCTATGAGATGTTTAAGCAATGCTGAGCAGAGGAACCTAACCCACACACCTGCTCAGCTATGCTTAAACATATCTTAGAATGTAAAAAAAAATAATTAATTAATAAATCTACTTTATTTACATGTATCTTTACTACTTGTCAGTCACAATAAGGGAAATTCTAAGGGGACACATAGGGACAGATTTTAAATATTGCTCTTACAAACTTGCCTCATATTTCTGTTCCATTTCTCATGTGACTGGTTTACTAACAAATCATTGGCAAATCACTCGGGGTTTAAGTCAGAACATAATGACAGGCATTTGGGTTTCAGACTGCATACCCTTCAGGAAATCCATGCTAATGCAAAACCTGTTATTCTATCAACTTTCCAAGTTTGTAAGAGCAATATTTAAAATGTGTCCCTATTTTTGGACCTTTCCCCTCATTATTTATGGCTTTGTAGGGATTTCTTGCTCTTGGAGGTTGAGAGGTATGTGAGGCAGGCATCTGGGTATTCTGTGGAAACCTGTACAGTTGAGGGGTATGGCTGTAGAGCTCTTTCGCAATGCGGGATGTGTGTGTGTGACTGTACTTGTCACACACCACCTGCATTGCTTCCTATTGGGATAGCTACTTTCAGTGTCCGTGAGAGCACTTGCAAAGTGCCGTATGACACTTTGACAATGCAGGGTATGTTTGACAGTACTTGTTACACACCCCTTGCATTGCTTCCTATCCAGACTTCCTGCTTTCAGTGTCCACAGACACTGAAAGCACCTGTCACACACCCCCTGCATTGCTTCCTATCCAGACTTCCTGCTTTCAGTGTCAGCACACACTGAAAGCACTTGCAAAGTGCCGTACGGCACTTTGACAATGCAGGGTGTGTGTGACAAAACCTGTGAAAAACCCCCTGCATTAATTTATTGATCCCCTATCTATTTCAGTGTATGCAGATATTGTTTTACTAATTTATTTGATTTCAGTGACCGCGAACACTGAATGCATTTAAAAAGTGCTGTATGGCACTTTCTGAATGCAGGGGGTGTGTTAGATGTGTGTGCACTACTTAAACATGCCTGCTGCATTCAGTAGTGTTCATGTCCATTTAGTCTTAGCAGTAGAGCACCTTCATGAATATGCAAGGCGTGCTGCTGTTAAAGCTAAGGGGAAACAGACACTGTTCACTCCATGCAGGAATAGCACTATTTCATAGTTTATTGAATCTCAAGGAAAGTCTAAATACTGACCAGGCTGTACATCTAAATACCAAATACTGGATTTTGTTTGTAATGTCCAGATTATCATGGTTATTACCTGGGATTTGACAGTCATTAGATACTAAGTGGAGAATTAGAGTTTATGTTATTTATGCATGTTTATGTATGCATTTATTTATGTTTATACATTCATAGGTGTCGTACATCTCAACTGTCCATATATTTGCAGAATGTCCAGAATTTTGCCTCTAACTTTTGTTGTGTTCCTTATAAAACTGATGATTTCTGGCAAGTCACAGAGGACTGGAGTCACTAAATAATGACATACATTTGACTTTCAGATTTCATGTCTTTCAAAAAATGCATGCTAACTCAAAACCTGTTTTTCTAGTAACTTTTCAAGTTTCTAAGAGCAATATTTAAACACTGTCCCTAATTTTGGGCTTTTGTCCCCCCCCCCAATTATTTTAGGCTTTGTCCAGATTGGTACAATAAAGCAAGGCAAAAATACATGTGCACCTACGGGTGGCTTCGAAGTGATTGTATCAATATAGTTCTCAATTTCTTTGCTTGTTAATTTTTGAAGTTAAACTCAGGGCCGAATGGGGACGTTTTGTTTTGAGGATTAGGGGAGGTCTGTGCACTGTTCAAGCAGAGAATGCTGGGTAGACAACTCTTTGAAAAAGCCTTTTTGTATATAATTGCCAGATATGGTGAGAAATAAGTCTTTTTTTAAACAGCACCACAGAATATAACCCTTGAGGTCATTAAAGAGATTTCAAAGTTCATTTTCAATTTCAGCACAAACTGCATTTGTATTAAAATGAGTCCACAACATTATGTCAAAATGCAAAAGCAGCAAATGTAACTTGTTTGATGCTTGTATTACAAAAACCCAAAATATCCAACAAATAACTAAAATAAAAAAATAAAAAAAATACTTATATTCTGCAATTACATTCAGACCAAATTTGTCTGAATATAGGTAGTATTATGGTAAGGGTTTTTGTAAGGCAAGATATCTAGTTAGGTTTATGGTCATGGTTAGGCTTGGGTTTAGTAAATATTATTAATGATTGCTAAACCTAACCATGCCCCTGCTCTTAACTCTAAATCAACACTTTACCTTACAAAAAATTTTTTGTAACACTACTAGTACATAGGATGGTCTCAGAGTTAGACCTCACAATCGCACACACACACACACACACACACACACACACACACACACACGCACACACACGCACACACACGCACGCACACACACGCACACACACACACACACACACACACACACACACACACACACACACACACACACACACACACACACACACACACAAAACGCTCACACACATACTGCACTAAATCTATTCTTCACCTAGGCATCACTCAAACTGTAGCCAGTAACATTTGCACACACATTTGCATTCTTCTCACATAAAGAACAAAATAAATCACATAGTTTAGCCTTTAGTCTAACTATAACTGAAAACGCTTGCGCACTTACTTCCTACATTAAAAAAATACATTTCTGACTCTAATTGTACTTCCTCTTTTCAATGCAGCAGACCATATCTCTCAACTGATTAGATTTTTGCAGAATGCCCAGATTTTTGCCTCAAATATTTGCTCTGTTCCTCATAAAATATTTTTCTGGCAAATCACAGAGGATTGAAGTCACTAAATAATGACCAAATAATGACATATAGACTTCAAAGCCTAAAGAAAATCCATGCTAACACAAATCTTGTTATTCTAACAGCTTTCCAGGATTATAAGAGCAATATGTAAAATCTAACTCTATTTTTGAGACTTTGCCCCCCCCCCCGCAATATATTAGGCTATGTTCAGATTTCTTGCATTACAAGTTTGAGAGTTATGCAGCAGAGACAAGCAAACATCCATTGGCTCATTGGGTCAAACATATTCATACATATGCAGATGCAATGCACATATTTGCATACACATGCAATGAATGGGTCCCTATCAGTTCATCAAGTTTTCAGAAACTCAAACTCCATATGGTTAAGACCATACAATCGAGTTTTTGAAAACTCAAAGCTTTTGAATGGATATTGTGGTACAGCAAGGATCAGGAAATGTATCCTTTCCTCAATGTCATCTCGGAGTTGGTATATATAATTTGTAGTTGGTGCATGGGGGGGCAACATAAAAATGTAGATTTTGTGGGGTTTTTTTAGTTTTCAGAAGCTCGATCATATGGTCTCTTCGATATTTTTTTTGAGGTTCTGCAAAGTCGATCATCTGACATAGACCCCAATGAACACATACATACACACATATAATGCACTCAGTTAACAAAATGACTTGTCAACAGTGCTGCTGCTCCATTAAAACATACCTCTTCCTGGTTTTAATCGAGTATGTCCTTGCTAGAAAACACTGAGCTATTGAATTAGAGTGGCATGATAGGGTATTGCTAGTGCTCTGGAAGAAAAGGGTCAGCATTGGTGAACACATAACTAACAGAGATTGTAAACTACTTGGATGTCTATTGTAATACTGAGGATTTTAAGTCTGATGCTCATTACTACAAAAATTAAGTACAACTGGGAAAAAATATATAATCAGTAAAAAACTGTAGTACCTCAGAGAATTTCCTTCTCTCTGAGATAATGATATAAGGGGGTGGTACTCAAGCAGGAAAGGAGGTGCTAATATATTTGTGGACTGAATTCAATTGTCATGTTGACATGGGTGTAAAAGGTGGAAGGAGCTAGGCAAAGAGTTGTAGTTATCAAAGTATGAATGTGTAGAGAGGTGTTTGGGAAATGAAGCAAAGAAAAATAGGATGTGTGACTGAAAGAGCTAAGACATTAAAAATCATGGTCAGGTGTTTGATCATAACAAAGTTGCTATATGCTTGAGAAATAGATATTAAACAATTACAACAAAAATCGAATGAAACAAAGCTCAAGAGGTACTTCTTGAGAGTGCTGAATATTGCCATCATTTTCAGAAATGTGTAACTGCTTTGCTAGGATCAGAGAGAACTGGTCATTACCATTTGTAGAATACAGGGCTTTATGCTTCATGTACTACCAGTTATAAACAAAGAAGAGAGAGAGAGAAACAGAGGTCGAAAAGAAAGAGAGGGGGGAATGAGTGAGAGAGAGGTAAGAAAGAGAGAGGGCAGAGGGAAAGAGAGACATGGGAAACAGAGACCAAGAAGGAATGAAAGAGAGAGAGAAGTGTGGGAGAGCCAGTTGTTTTGCAGCTTTGAAATCTGTAATATACTTAGTCCCACCAGATAAATGTTTAGAGTAAATGGAACTTCTGTTGCCCTAATATACTACAAGACAGAAAAGAAGAAGAAGAAAAAGAAGACACTGTAAGACAGCAAAGTCTTCTACAGTATTGAAAACTGGAATTCACTTAGTACCACCTCACAGATTGTGGCCAGAAGTGAAATGTATCTGGTTCTGTATAAAAGTAAGTGTGTCAACAAAACATGTATTACAACCATTAATGCCATTGCAGTTCTTGCCATTGTTCTGCAGTGGCCAATGGTTATGCTCTGATGTGAAAATAGAGTACTTAAATGCTGATTGATGCTTATCAAACTTTGTTAAGCACCTTTCTTACATCACAGTGGTGCTTAACAATTTGTCACCCTTAATGGTTGTAATACATGTTTTGTTGACACACTTACTTTTATTGGGAGGTTAGTATAATGGTTAAGGTGTTTACCTTACAGACATGATGTGCAGGGTTTGATTCTCACATAGGGTAATTGGCAATGCTTAAAATGGCCCATAAGGGCAGTTAGCCTAGTACTAGCCCATGAACTAGTCTACTTCCAGAATCAGCAGCATGATTGCAGCACTCTGTGCGCTACCTGTAGATAGTGCATTTTGCAGATAGGTGTACTGTAATGGTGTAATTAGATAAACATGGACAACTCTTTGAAATATTTGATTTCAGATGTATTATTTTTTTAACCTGAGAGGTTATTTCACATAGACTTAACTAGTGCAAAAGCAATTCAGAAGTGTTTTTTGTTGAACAAAGGCTATAAAGCAACTGTATATGTACATCCTTACTGACTACTGGATAGAGACTGTTTCAAAGTCATAGTTTATGGATCAGCATTTCAAGTAGGTGCATCGTTTCTGTATTATTGGACAGCCAACTAACACTGCTTAATGAAAAACAGTGATGTGCACAAAACAGGCCGAAATACAAAGTGGAGAATTTTGTTTAATGCAATTTGTTGGAGTTTGTGCTTCATGGAAATGTGAACAAGATAATTCATACTCAGTTTAAAAATTAGTGTTCTTTCTGGCATATATCCCGGTTCATAGTATTTTAAAAGAATCTCAGGATTCTAGCATAAACCCTTTTTTTCCTCTCAATTTCATTCAACAAATTAATAATTGAGAACTGTAATCTAAATGAACTTCAAATTTAGTTAGGTATTTTAGCTCAAAACACCATTAATATCAAGTCAAATTACAAAATCATTAAACAGTTAACAACAAATAATCACTAACAATTGAATTTGTGAATACAAGTGTTAGTAACTGAGATTTAAAGCAAAAACAATTAGCCCATTACATCAAAAGTATTTTCTACATGGTAGGTTTTAAAGTGCTCTTCAAAATCCAGCCAGAAACAGGCACTCCCAAATCCAACATAGTAGAACATTTCACAGATGGGGAGCCTGGCAGGAAAATGAGAGGAATTTTGGAGTTTCAAGATGCAACTGTGGAGCTACTAGCAGTGCTTGGGAAACTGACTGGAAATCCCTGACAGGGCAGTAGGGTCCCACATGCTGACAGGGCAGTAGAGCACAACATGCTGACAGGGCAGTAGGGTACCACTTGCTGGCAGGGCATAAGGCACCAGATGCTGACAAGGCAGTAGGGTACCACTAGCTGGCAGGACACTAGGGTACCACTAACTGGCAGGGCAGTAGGGCACAACCAGCTGATGAGGCAGTAGGCTACCACATGCTGACAGGGCAGTAGACTACCGCTAGATATAAGGGCAGTAGGGCAGTAGCATACCACTAGCTCCTTTAGGTTAAAGGTACCCAATGGTAATTGGAAAAATAATACTATTACATTATAGGTGATTTTGAAATGAGCAGGTAGCCAATGCAGGCTGCACAGGACAGACATAATGTGCTGGTAATGTGTTGCATCAGTTTGTAGCCTTGCACAGAATTTAGCTCCTTCTGTGAATGCTCAAGTTAAGTGTCAAAAATTACCATGTACAAGACATTGTAATCGTCTATTCTCAATGAGAAGACAGGAACAACACCCAAGAGGTCAGCCTGGGATAACTCCTGGCTGTGTTCATGTACCTCATCTGGATAATATGGAACCCCCCCTGCCACTATCATGTCTGTAACACACCTTAAGCACAAACTGCAAGCCATCTGCACAACTATACTATCTCATCTACAGTTCTCCACATATTTCCCTTTTTTACAACATTTTCCTTTTTTAAAAAACAACTTTATTGAATTTTATATAAAAACATATTACATATATAATTATAACATAGATTTAACTTTGATTAAAAACATATATACACATTGAAAACAACAAAATATAAAGTATTTACAAAGACATCCATTTAAGTTTTCCAAAACATAAGATCAAGTCCCATTTCAAGTTGTTATACATTCTTTTTTAATAATTCTTATAAGCTAACCCACATATTATAAGAATCATTTTTTCTAGATGTTCTTGACTTGATAGTCCATGTGACAAACTTCTGTAATAGCATTTTTAAACTCGTTGAATGTTGGAGAAGAGTCAGAGATCCAGTTTCTTGTTATGATTTTCCTGGCCACTGTAAAAATTGACCATAACAAAGGGGACTTAATTTTTTTTAATGTTACTGTGAATTGGCATGTTAAACACGACTTTATATTTGGTTAAGTTAAAATTGTCAGTAAATATGGCTTGTAGAAACTTATTTACATTTTCCCAATAACTTTCAGTTCCTTGCAGTCAAAAAATATGCGTGCCCAATCAGCATTTTTTTCTACTTTACATCTTTTGCATACATTTTCGTTTTTAGTAATCTTATTCATAATAAATGGAGTACAAAATGCTCTGTGGATAAATTTCCATGTGTATAATTTCCATCTAAGTGAAGATGTTGTTCTACTAGCTAATACCAGAATATTATTTTTATCTTGTACAACAGGTGGCTCATCATCAATAGATGTATAATAATTCCACAAATAGAGCTTTTATGTGTTTCCTCTCTAATTATCATATTATATATATATATATATATATATATATATATATATATATATATGATAATTTACTCTGGAAAGTAGTTTTATGTTGTATATTTAAGACTAGATAGTTTAACAATAATGGAACAGATTCTTTATTTGAGGGATTTATTAGAACAAGTTTGTTTAATAGAAATTGCCTGTATGTTTGTAGTTCTAGCCACAGATTATCTTCTAATTCAAATTTTTGGGTTAAGCTATCAATTGATTTAATTTCATTATTTAACAACAACTGAAACCAATATATCAGTCCTTTTTCTTTGAATAATCTTATTTTAATGGAATCAGAAGCAGAAATAATTTCTTGTGTAAAGGCTATAGGGTTTATGAGCAAAACATTCTTTATATATAGGATATTTGTATATGAAGTTTCTAAAATTAATTATAATAGTTGAATTATATCTAGTAGAATGCTTTGGTGTTGAGTTGAACAAAGATATTTCAATATCCAAATAAAGGGATTATTTAAAATGCTTATTTTGTATGTTTGTGGACTAATAAATATGTCCTTGCTAATTACTTTCCAGTACTTCTTCCATTTAGCAGAGTATAAAGGATCCACTAGTAAAGTTATTGATTTGATTATGGAAGAAACTGAATATAACTCTATGTGAGGGAAGGGAATTCCTCCATTTATCAAGTTACTCAAATGATGTTTTAGGGCAATTCTAGGTTTGTTAGGAAACCAAAAAAAATTGTAATATCAATGAGATTAGTTTTTTAACTACTAATTTTGTGGGAAGTAAAGAAACTGATTGTATAATATATAATATTTTTGGTAGAATAATCATTTTAATTATTGTTAGTCTTTCTTCCATTGTAAATAAGATCTTGTTCCACTTGGTTATAAGGGATTGAATATTGTTAAGTATGTTGCTGTTGTAATTATTATATATAATGTTTTTGATATCCTTGGTTAATATTATTCCTAAGTATGTAAACTGACCTGAGTTAGGAATATATTTAAGATATTGATTTCCTATTTTGTTTTTATTATGGGAGATAGGAAGAATCTTTGTTTTTCCATTGTTAAAGTTCAAACCTGATCTATTTTGGAAATTATCCATAGAAACAAATAAAGCAGACATGGATGATGTATTACTATTAAGTGTAATAAGAACATCATCAGCAAAGAGCTAAATTTTAGATGTGAACTCAGAGTTTATATTAAATCCTTCTACTTCTTCATTCATTCTAATAGAGTTATCCCATGGTTCCATAATTAAAGTAAATAACAGAGGACAGTGAACAACCTTGTTTAGTTCCTTTTAATATTGAGATGTTTTGTGAAATATAAATACCTATTTTAATATATGCTTGGGTTCCTTTATATAAATATTTTATTAAGTGTATGAAGTTATCAGAGAAATTTAGACTATTAAGCAAAATAAACAAATAATCCTAGTTTACTGAGTCAAATGCTGAATTTATATCTAAACTTACAATGATTCAATTTTTTTTTTAATTTATTAGAGTAATTGATTAAAGATAGCATTCTTTTAACATTATCAAAAGTATTTCTATTTTTATGAGATTAATCCCTACATCACCCTATGGGTTGCTAACTGGCTTACTGATAGAACCCACACTGTAAAAGTAGCCGACTCCAAATCCAGCTCCAGACAAGTGACAAGTGGAGTACCTCAGGGTTCAGTCCTGGGACCGCGCTTGTTTGGCATCTACTTCTCTGAAGTACAGGCCAACACTAAGGGACTCTGGCTAATAAAGTTTGCAGATGACTGCAAACTGGGAGCCATTATTGAATCCCTAAATGATGTGGATACTCTACAAAAGGGCCTTACAGAAACAGATGCGCAGTGCCAGACCCATGGGCTCAAGCTCAATGCCAAGAAATGTATAGTTATCCTCTTTGGGAAAAAACATGTATCCGTGAATTACCATATAGGTGGCAGTACACTAAACACTGAAAGTGTGATAAGAGACTTAGGGACACAGGTGGACAGTGGTCTCACCTTCGATAACCACATCACCACAACAGTCAGGAAATCCTTCTATGTGGCATACCTCATCACTAAGGGCTTTTCATCCAGAAAAAAGGAGGTCATTGTCCCACTGTACTCATCCCTCATTAGACCCATTATAGAATACAATGCCCCATTTGGTATGTACCTCTCAAGACATCTGCAACAACTGGAAAGGCAGCAGAAATACCTCACTAAAAGAATCACAGGCCTAAAGCAGATGCCCTATGCTGACCACCTTAAAAAACTCCAGCTATACTCTGTTACATATCGTCTACTCAGAGGCGATCTCTGCTTAACATACAAGGCCATGTCAAACCCAATCCCTCAGATCCACATGCTCCAGGGATCTAAACCTTGTCATCACAATAAACAAAACTTGCTGGAGGGATAGGTTCCTGATCCAGAGACTCCCCAGACTCTGGAATAGATTGCCCTTACATGTCAAGCAGAGTGCCTTTTTGGCCCTCTTCAAAAGGAACCTTGACGATTGGATGGGAGAAAGGAAATTCACCCCGGGGATCATGTCACTCACCCTGCTAGACAGGGGTCCAGGGAAGTAAATAATGTGAGAAGAAATAGCCAGGGAATTGTTATGGCTAGGCTTGTATAGGCCCTAGGGCTGATATCCTAGTACGAACCTACAAACCTATGAACCTATGAAACCAGTTTGGTCTTTATCTATCAATTTTGGGAGGAGAAACTTCAATCTATCTGCATAAGTATTCATAAACATTTTGTAACCCAAATTCAGTAGAGAAATGGGTCTATATAATATGCATTTATTTGAATCCTAGTTCAGTTTTATTATATGTGCTATAAATGTGTACTTCCAAGAAAGCGGGCTTATAGATTCATTTTGTGTTGTTAAAAAAACATTTTGTAATAATGTTAAAGCATTTCTAGGCATAATTGTATATATTTCTGGGATAATACCCTCATTCCCTGGAGCTTTATTTAATTTAAGTTTGTTAATTTGTGACTGAATATCTACATAAGGGATATTTTTGTCTATTAGGTCTGCTTGTTGTTTGTTAAGATGATTTTAGTGTATTTATTTTTAAATCCTTTTATATGTTATTTTGATTCCATAAAGACTTCTTTTTGATTAATTGTATAGAAATGCTCCCTGAATTCTTTTAATATGTCTTGAACATTGTAAACCTTTCTCTTTGTCTTGCGGGAATATATTTCTTTAATATGGTTATGTTTACTAAGCCTTATAGTTTTATTTTTAAGCCTATTTAAATATTTGGCATTATTTGAAACATCAAGAAGTTTATGTTTTTCTAAACATATCATTGTTTTATGACTAAGTATATCTAGATATTTGTTATTTAATATATTAATTCATTCTTTAATGTCATTGTTTAAATGTTTATCTTTTTGTTTAAGTTTAAGGTTATTTAGTTTAATTTGAATCTCCTGTAGGTCTTTATCCCAGGCCTGCTTCTTGTTGTTATACAAGTTGATTATTTTCCCATATAAGAATGCTTTAAGAACATCCCAAGTATAAATCACTGATGTATCAAGGGTGGTGTTTATTTCTATAAAGTTATTTATTTTGCTTGCAATGAATTCCTTAAATTCTTCTAATTTGGAGATGTAAGCTGGTATTCTTTTAATTTGAACTTTAGTTAATGAATTAATATTTAATTCAAAAGTAATGGAATTATGATCAGAAAATGGACAAGCAATAAAGATGGATTTTGTTATATCATTAGTTAACTGATTGAAAATAAGGACTCTATCTATTTTAGAATATGAACCATTTCTATTAGAAAAAAAGGAAAGGGGTAATGAATTTGAGTCTACTTGGTTATTTATATCATTAAGGTGAAATGAATTCATGAAATCTTTTCAATGTTTGGCCTGTGATGCTATCCTTCTTTTACCTTTAATGCTTGTTTCATTTTCATTTAAAATGCAATTAAAATTACCTGCCATTATAATGTTTCCTTTTGCAAAAGAAATAATTTGATTTAAGTGTTGCTTAACAATATTTATTCCTATACATGGTATCCAGTAGACATTAACCAAGGTAAAGTTTTTTTGTTTATTTCCACTATAACCGAGCACAACATTCCGTTATCATCTTGATAAGTTTTAATTATATTAGGGATAAGTAATAATTTGTTCCATATAATGGCTACCCCTCTTTTTTCAGTGAATGTTCAGAACTAGATAGAACAATAAACTTATTTGTATCAAGTCTGGATTTATCATTTTTTAGAAGATGGGTTTCTTGTAAGAAAATTATATTAGATTTGTGTAAGTTTAGGTATCTAAATAGATGTCCTCTTTTACAGGGGTTATTTAAACCATTAATGTTAATGGAGATAGCCCTCAATAAAATAATTCTGGTTGTTTATCTGTCTTCATGTATTTCATTCTAATTCAGAATCATTTTTTATTTCCTTATATATTTTAATTTTCCCCTTGTTATGCATTGATGTAACTTGTTTATTATATGAGTTAGTTTTAAGCTTAGGATTTAATTTAGATCTACCTAAAGCTAGAGCATTTTGTGTAATACAACTAATGGATGTCTTGAAGAAGTATTTTTTACCACTGTAAAATAATTGCATAACTCAATATACAAACCCCGCACCAAGCCTGGAGTATTATACTCCTAATTTTAGTAACAACAGTCACTCAAATTCACCACCCAGTCAATAACAGGAGAATTTCAACCCCACCCTGTGTATAGATTTAAATGTTTGGTCAATCTTATTAGTTAGAATTTGACTCATCAACTTATATATATATATAACTTTGAATTATAATATAAACTTAAATATGTAAACAAGATTTATATCTAATTAACTATCTAATGGTATGTCATGTTATTGTAAGCAAAACTGTTTTATTTTTAAGATACTTCTTTATATTAATTATTTTAACACGTTCTTACGTGTATTTTTAAATTAATGCCTAAGCATATGGAATCCACATTCAAATAAACATAACAACTTTTACTTGTAGCTCTTGTAAAAATTACAATATATCCGTCAATGTGATCTAATCTAGTTCACATTTAACAATCTAACTGCATAACAGAATCTAGACACCTGATACACAAATTGTTAATATAAAGCTTTTCAAACAATGTCAACATACACTTAAATATATATTCTTGCTTTGTAGCTGCCAGGCAGTCAAACACTGAAAGACACCACTAGAGAGAACATCTAAATGTATCAGCTACTTGTTATGCTGACATCTTATATAGGATACATATAAACTTGCTATAATTTGAGTAAAAAAAAAAGCAAGATTACTAAACCTTCTGATACATAAAGGAGATATAGTATAATATTTTCCCCACAAGATATAACTCTGATAAGTGAGTATATAGTAATAAATATGAATGTGTGTGTCCTCATACCTTTTGCATCACTTTCTAGATAAGGACTAGTAAAAATAAATGCTTGGTTATACTAAGATAGGATCTATTAAAATCTATGGCATATAACATTTTTGAGTAATACAGATGAACTAATACACTTTTCAAAACATAGAACTATTATTTGATTCCAATGCAATTTTTGTATAAGATGCAGAAAATATAAGAGAGATATTAAACCCACACCTTTGAGCAATCTTCTTTAGGGTTACAACAATAAGTAGCCTGAACACATTCCCATTCAAAAGATTAAATTCACTTTATCAAAGAACAATATGTTAAATGATATTTTGATAAAATAACTAAAGAGAATTTGACTTACTTATAACATGTATACAGCACTTATGTAAGCAACACAACAGCTACCAGCAAAGGTCAACTCAGTCCAACAAAATAAAAAAATCAATCGCTAGTTGCATTAACAGTATCATTTCCCATACAACCACACTAGAGCATGGGCCGTTGAAGCAAACTCTTTAATTGCACAAAATAAAGGTTAAGCGCTTTCATCTACTCACAGTAGACTTCATCAGGACCATGACGTCTACTGTGAGTAGATGAAAGTGCTTAACCTTTGTTTTGTACAATGGCCCGTGCTCTAGCGTGGTTGTATGGGAAGTGATACTGTTAATGCAAATAACGATTGATTTTTTTTTTAATTTTTTTTATTTTGTTAGACCGATGTATACAACACTCATCTGCATATCTGAACTCATAAATTAAGTATTTCACTGTTAAAAGCTGCACAACCATGTGAAGTAAATTTTCATAATTGAACCAACTGTAATTGTAGTAACCATTTCCTTCTAAGATATACTGCATAAGGTAAACATCTATCAGTTGCCATAAATCCATTTTACATAAAGCTTTGATTTTAATGCTCAACTAAAACAAAACAGCTTAGCAAGCGTAATTTCACTTAAAAAGGAAAGCTGTGCCCTTCAAACTTTATTATTTAACTATTTCAGTATTTTGGTTAGCTTCAAACTTACTGTATTTGCATGAAATTTCTGTTTCCCATTCATTTCTTCTTCTATGATGATTTACCTGCTTGTATCAACATGTTCAGTGTCATCTTGTCGCATTCACATGTCAACAAAGGTCAGAGTTTAATTTGTAGCTGCAAGTCAATTCCTATGAAGCAATAAAGCACACTGAAGATTTTCCGAGCTCGCGGCCATGCTTCTTGAGCCTGTGGGAACCCAAAATTGCCTTTCTGTCTTGATTAAGTGGGAAAACAGTAAGGAAAGCTAAAATGACAGGTTTTGAACAAACTTTCTAATGGTATGTGCACGAGGTACATTAAATGCAGCTCAGGGTGCCATTTCAGTAATGACAATGTCTACAACACAGCCTATAGTCAAAGCAGTTATTTAAATATCTAACATCACTGTATAAAGGAATTTAACAGCTTGTGCCTAATACATACCCTTAACCTATAAGCAAAAACACAAGCTTAACCATTTAAATAAACATATATAAATATTAATTCCCTTTTTCTTTCCTTCTCTTCCTCTTCTTTCCCCACATTATTAACTGTGTGCTTATGTTTAAAGCATGTATCAATCTAAACTGTATCCACGGACTATTTTTTTAACATTAAGGCAAAGACTATAAGTTACACATTGTGCATGTAGAATATGTATGCTTTACCCTGTAAGTAAATAAGCTGCATAAGGCTTTATTTGTTTTTTAGTCTCTTTTGTTTGTCAGTAGTTTTCCAGGATGTTTCAGATGCCATTCTTTTCAATGATGCATTTGCTCATTCCATCTCCTCTATTTTATCTAATATATATATATTTTTTTGATGAATGTCAAGGCTGTGTCCAGGTCTTGAAATATTTTAGGACCAGCAGAAAGAAAAACCTTTAGCTTTGCTGGAAATAGGAAATGGGTTTTGATTTGAGCCTTTAATTCTTTAACAAGAGGTGGAAATGTTTTCCTTTTAGATATTACTAACAAAGAATGGTCATTATCAAATCTAATGGCAATTTCATTATCTTTTATAGGAGCTTTTGTCCATGCCATTTTTAGTACCATCTCTTTATCAAATGAGGAAAGAAATCTAACAATAATTGATCTAGGCATTTTGTTATTTGTATTAGAGGAAGACAGAGATCTATGGGCGCACTCTATGCCATAGGATAAGGCTTCTGGCAAGTCTAGGATTTTAGGTAACCAACATGATAAAAAGCTTGCCATATTATTTCCTTCTGTGTTCTCAGGCAGTCCTAAGATTCTTAAGTAATTCCTTCGAGCACTGTTCTCTAAGTCCTCCAGTTTATTTTGCAGAAGGGTATTTCATAGGATCATAGGATCATAGAAGTTACTAAGCTATTGGCCCTGAGGCCCTTACCAGCCTAGCCCAGAGTTTAGCCCATGTTCCAACAAGTCAGCACCTTATGCCACTATCCAGCACAAACACAGGTGGAATCTCAGGGATGTATTTTCTGCTCCCCATCTAGTTATCCAGTTTGCACTTAAAAATGGTTAATGAGGTACTCTGTTTTATGTGGCGATGGAGTTTATTCCACAAAAGGGGGAGTCTCTGGGATACAAATCTGATCCACCAAGTCCTATTGATGTCACAAGACCAGGTTGAGGTTGCACTTGTGGGTTACCTGAGTGGAGCTTCACTTCCGGATATGCATCAGTCCCATCAGGGCATGTTCTGAGATTGCTTTGTATGCCAGACAGAGGTTACCTTTGAGGAGTTTGTAGGAGACTAAGTAGAGAGACAGGGCTTTTAGCCTATCTATGTAGGGTAGATGTTTAAGGCACTGGATTCTCCGGGTGAGGAACCTCTGTGGTCTCTCCAGTTGCTGCATGTGCTTTGTGAGGTACATGCCAAAAGGGGCATTTTACTCAATAATGGTTCATAGGTTCATAGGTTCATAGGTTGGTACTAGGCTATTGGCCCTAGGGCCTATGCAAGCCTAGCCATAACAATTCCCTGGATATTTCTTCCCACAATATTTACTTCTCTGGACCCCTGTCTAGCAGGGTGACTGACATGATCCCCGGGGCGAATTTCCTATCTTCCATCCAATCATTAAGGTTCCTGTTGAAGAGGGCCAATGAGGCGCTCTGCTTGACATGTATAGGCAGTCTATTCCAGAGTATAGGGAGTCTCTGGGTCAGGAACCTATCCCTCCAGCATGTTTTGTTCATTGTGATGACAAGGTTTAGATCCCTGGAGCGTGTGGCTCTGAGGGATTGGAATTTCTTTAAGTGGAGCATGTCCAACAGCTCTGGGTTTGACATGGCCTTGTATGTTAAGCATAGATCTTCAAGGGAAGAATACAGGGATGTTACGACCACCTTGTCCCTGGATGACATACCCTTACTAATGAGGTGGGCCATGTTGAAAGTTTTCCGTACAACGGTAGCAATATAGTGGTCAAAAGTCAGTTTGCTGTTAACTTGGGTGCCCAAATCCCTCACGACTGATTGTGTACTTAGAACCTTATCAAGGTGATTATTTGTAGGGATGTCACGCTCCCTGAAAGGGATGATGATCCATTTTTTGGCATTGAGTTTGAGGCCATGTTTCTGGCACCAGTCATTTGTTTGGGTGAAACCCTCTTGGAGGATGTCCACATCACTAGGGGAATTGATGACAGCACCCAGATAGCAGTCATCTGCAAACTTGGGCAGCCATAGCCACTAGATTTGGTCTGCACCTCTGAGAAGTATATCCCAAACAGCAGAGGCCCCAAGAATGATCCATGGCGTGCACCGTTTGTTACGGGTCTACTACTTGAGGTGGCTTCCCCTATTTTAACTAGGTGGGTTCTATCAGTGGGCCAGTTTGCTACCCATCTGGTAACATATGGATTGATGCCTATTTGAGAGAGTTTATCTATTATACCTGAGTGGGGAATAGTGTCTAAGTCTTTGGCCAGGTCAAAGTAGGCAGTGTACGCCATCTTCCCCTCGTCTATGTTCTTGGTGACTGTCTCAAAGAAGTCAACCAAATTTAACAGGCATGACCGCCCCTTGACAAAACCAAACTGTGTGGGATCAAGTGTCTGGAGGTTGCCAATGTTCTTGTTAATGATGTTCATGATAATCTGATCCATGGCCTAGCAGATCAGGCTAGTCAGGCTGATGGGTCTATAATTTCCTGGATTGGTGGATGCTCCACCTTTGTGCAAAGGGATGACAGTTGCTGTCCTCCACTTGGCTAGGACAAAGCAGTACTCAAGCTTTGGTTGAATAGGGTGCCTAATGGTGCTGCAAGTTCCTGCCTGAGTTCATGTCAATACCAATTTGTCGTGCAACGATGTGCAATAGAGACACCCATTGTCAATGTGACGTCCCCTCTCTGGGCCAGTAATCAAGGAGTCTGAATCCTGACCACTGACACTGGAGAGGGAAGTTCATTTGGAACAAAAATGGATACACTCAGTATTTCCAGATGCAGCTGTCTGCATCAAGCACAATTTCCTTTAAGAGCATGCAGGGAACACACTAACTCTGGGGCCTGGTTACTCTGTCTCTCTCCAGATCCCCAGTGAGATTTCCACCTAGGACAGCTGTAGAGATGGGTCCTCAGCTGAGTGTCCAAGCCATGTCCTCCACCAGTCTATATATTAAACCAGTGCTTCTTGTTCCTGCTCCCAGCAGCTGATACACACAATCTTTTAGATTTGATTTTCACACAAACACATGGACACACACACACACACACACACACACACACACACACACACACACACACACACACACACACTCACAAACACACACACACACACACACCTGAGAAAGGTTGGCACAGATTTATTAGCTATACCCCCTCCTGCCCAGACTATAAGATAGTTACATTGCCACCAGGCATTCCAGAGCCAGCTGCTCTAAGGCTCTTGCAAGGGTACCCAGTTATAATAACTGACATTAATGTTAATATAAATGATAATGTTGACCAAACAACCATGCTTTCAAGAGTGGCCACAGTGTCACCAATAGATAGAAGTACTCTCAAAGGTTAAAATATTCTCTAAAGGACCAGACACAATAAAATGTTTAAATATATTTAATAGTACATAATAAAAGAACATGAAAATACTAAATATCTTTTTACAATAAACACCAAATTTTCAATCACAGGAAATATTAAAAATAACACAGGTAGACAGGTTCTCACAGTTACAGAAAAAACAATACTTAACTAATCTCACTATACTTTCCTGACTGATCTAAATAATTATTATTCACTGGTTAATTACTAGAGCAAGGCAAGATGAAGTAGGTGAGAGATCCTTCTTTGTCAGGTTACAAAAACAGACTGCTCTGAACCTTCTGTCTCATCTGGTATTAAAATATAATTTTTAGTGATGGATTACAGAATGACATCACATATAACTGGTCATCTGACTTCGGGTTCCCATGCCTCCACCCCCACCTTGGCTAGAAGCTATCAGGATTAAGCACATATATGTCAATAATACACATACATAGAGCCATGTTAAGATCTGCTGCAGCTCTTGGAAGTTATAACACAATTTCAAACCTCTACTCTTCCAGAGTAGCAATTAGTTCACCCCAAAGACAATGCAGGAAGCTTCCTAGTACAGACTTTTGTCTTTGGCTGCATTGAGAACTGTATGATACAATCTTTATGGACTAAGCCAGGCAATTTAATTTCAAACTATTTTCAAAGTTTGAGATTAACTTTTTCTCTACCAGTACCGCTGTTAAAACATATACATTTAAACAGTTACAATAATGCATGAACATTTCTTTTTCTGTCCAGCAGTGCACACTGTTGGTACATTTTTAACACATTTAACATTTATTGTTAGAAGAAATTCTAAGTTGTTTTCTCTTTCCTGTATTATTTTGCCCATATCATTTAAAGCTTCCTCTATTCCATTTTTTTTGTAGTTTTTGTTGTTGTAGATCTTTGTGTAGTAAGTCCATTTGTTTAGAGGATTTTTCTTTAAAGTTGTCAATTTTTAAGTCTATTTTATCTATTTTGGTAGTCAAGTCCTGCATATGATATCATGGTTTGTAAATCCTTTCTGAAGCTGGTATCTTGATTGTTGCCTTTCAAAAAACTCATTCTGAGAATTTTTGGTGAGTAGAAATAATCCTGAGGTGTTTTGGGCAGGAAATTCTGCATAAATCAGGATTATTTTTAATATTATCTTAGATTTAAACTTCAGGGAACTATTAATATAAAATATTTTTTTCTAGGATAACTTAAAAAATAATATTTCCTGCATAAAAGATGAACTAGGTGGAGTTGAAGAAATCTTTGGGGTGAACTAATTGCTACTCTGGAAGAGTAGGGGTTTGTAATTGTGTTATGACTTCCAAGAGCTGCAGCAGATCTTAGCAAGGCTCTATGTATATGTATTATTGACACATATGTGCTTAATCCTTGATGCTATCTGGTGCTTATCTTGGCCACACCCACCAGATTTTCCTGAAACTCATACTTTTTCTCCCCATCTCTCCTCACGACGTTTTCCTAGTTTTCCACTATTTAGTTCCATTTCTCCCAACTGTACATCCTTTTCTTCCAACTATAAGATCAAGTCAGACTACTTAAATGTTGGATGACCTGAATACCCCAAAGATATTTATTTTAATGTCATGTTTCCTTAGAATTCTGTGAATTAGTCTATATTTATTACACTGTTTTACTTGGAACTCTGCATATAAGTACATTGCTGTGTGTATTTTTATTCTCATTATTGGGATCTTTTCTTCTTGTACCTCTAATGAAAAGGGACTTTTTTCACAGTGAGACTGTCTTGGTCAAAATCAGTAAATAAATAAATAAATAAATAAATGATGATTATTTCAAAATGGTTGTCACTTGGTTCTAATGTGTTAGCATATAATTGAAAGTGATGTCAAAATTACAAATTTTATCAGCAAGTGAAGCTTAATGCCATCCTATATGATGAAATTGGTTAAGGGAGGGGTTGAAGAATCCCTCACCATTGTGTGAACTACTTTGGCCTTAGTTTTGAATGTGCTGAGCATCAACCAATTATGGATTAACCAGAAATGTATGGTTTCTACATCATTAACCAGGAAGTTCACAGTGGACATAGTTACTTGTGAAAGGAAGGTAGAGTTATGTGCCATCAGCTTAACTATAGCATAATAAGCCACTCTTCCTTAACACGTCTTCTAGATGAAGTATGTAAACTGTGGACAACAAAGGTCTTAAGATAGAACCTCATGGGTTTCCACATTTAAGAGGCTACTAGGATGACAAATTGATCACTGAATACATCTTTGAAACATACTAAAATTGCAGGGGAAATATCACAGTCAGTTTGTAAACATTTTATTAAAATTCCATTGTCAACAGTAGCAGATGCTGCAAGAGAGACCCAGGAAGACCAGCACTCAGGAATGTCTTAGGCATCTGTCCATAACACCATTAACAATCCTCACAAGAACTGCCTGTGTACTATGGTGAAAGCAAAAGCCTGACTTGAGAGGGAGCCTTGAAGCCACTGACTGCGAAATTAGTCTAAATTTGCTTATAGAAAACTTCTCAATTGCATTCCTTAAAAAAAAAAAGTTTGATATTGGGTGATATTTGTCAAAAATAGTAGGATCTAGTAGTAGTTTCTAAAGAATAAGGATAAAATGGTCTCATTCAAAGTCAGTGGAAATGCTCTGTCTCTAAATGACAAAAACAGAATTTGAATTATCACTAGTCCAAGAGCATCAGTACTAGCCATCACCAGTACTCATGGACATTGCTGTTGAGCACAAGTCTTCCATTGCATGTGAGAGGTAACAGTACTGAGCTCAGCATAATCAGGAATATAAAATATAGTTCAAGAAATGGAAAATAGACAACCTGGAATTACTGCATTAGTCATGAGTTCAGATTGCAGAAGAACAGACCTAATAATGGTAATCTTGTCAGAGAGAAAAAAAAAGTGTGGCTTAATTTATCGTGGCAAATAGATTGACTGCAGATGTGATATCAGTCACACTCCACCTTGCAGTAAAACACCTAGAAGGGAGTAACAACTACATAAGACTGCTGTACATCAACTTCAGTTCTGTGTTCAACACTGTGATACCAATACAACTGATGGATAAGCTCATGAAACTCAAGATAAACAAGCATCTATGTAACTGGACTCTTGACTTTATGATTGGTAGACCCCAATGGACATGCACTGGAAACACCACCTCTCAATGCATAGTCCTGAATACTGGTGTTCCCCAAGGTTGTGTGCTCAGCCCCTTGCTCTTCACAATCCTCACAAATGACTGTACTGCAAAACCTAACTCAAACCATATTTTAAAATTTACTGATGATACCTCAGTTGTGAGTATCATTAATGGTGGAGATGAACATAACTACAGGGATGAGGTGACACTTTGATTGGCTGGTGCGACAGGAACAATCTGGACCTGAATATTAATAAGTCCAAAGAAATTATTATGGACTTCAGGAGAAAAGCAACAGTTCACCAACCAGTTACTATCAAAATGAGGTAGTAGAGAAAGTCAAAACACCAAATTTCCTGGGCCTTCAAATCTCAGATGCCCTCTCATGTGCCGTTAATACCAACCATATAGTCAAGAAGACTCAACAGAGACTTCACCTCCTGAGAAAGCTCAAAAAGTCCAGGCTCCCATTGTCTGCTCTTACCACTTTTTATAGGGGAGCTATCAAGAGCATCCTCATTAGCAACTTCATAACATGGTTCAGGAACTGCACAGTTACTGAGAAGAAGAAATTACAGATGATGGTGAGGATGGCTGAGGAAATCTTGGGCACAGACCTCCCTTCTATTCAGGAACTTTCCTTTACAAGAGCAAAAAAGAGAATATACAAAATACTAACTGATTCCATCTGGCCCACAACTGGTTCTTATAACTTGTGTCTGGAAGGAGGTACCGCAGCTTCCACTGTAGGACTATCAGATACAGAAACAGTTTCTATCCTACAGCTGTGAGACTTATTAACTTGGACACCAACCATGATTCTTGATACATGAAGCCTCATTTTTCATATTATCCTGCTGCTCTAAGCAATTACTCCCAGTATTACTTTAATGCAATATGATGGCTATACTGGGTCATGTCTAAGGTTAACAAGTGCAATACAGTAACTAAACAGCTGCTATTCACTAGTCTCTATTTATTCTCTATCTATGAAGGGGGTTTGGTGGTAGGTATTAATTTATTTATTATATATCATTGGATAATGGGTACAGAGTGTGTTTTTGTAATGTGAAATACCTCTTGCATGTCATATGTGTTATTTTCTTTCTTATGTTATTCTCTGATACCGCTGTATCTATATTATTTGCACTGCATTTCTCGTGAGCTGACAGTTGTAATTTTGTTTAGGCTGCATTTATGTGGTCCTAAGTAACAATAAAGTTTCTTTGAATTGTTTGAATCTTTGAATCTTAATTTATACAACTCAGGGGTAAAAACCCTGAACAAATACAAAACTTCTAATAACTCATCTAAATTATTTAACAATAGCCATTAATTCATCATCAAGCGATACAATAAGTTGCCTAGTATGGCTAATTACTGATGATGATCAAATGAGTCAATAAGGAATTCAAGTGAGCTCATGTAAGAATGTTCTTGCACAACATCGTTGATAGTAGATGAGTAGAAACCTGCAGTCTGTGACCAGGGCATGCTAAAAGGAGTTGGCCTCCATAGTGTCAACCTGAGTCAGCTCCAACCGCTCAATACTGCAAACAAAGCCCAACCCCAATCATGTACCTCCTCAAACATGGCATTATGGAATTTACAGGAGGAATGGCAGCAGGTAAATTAAGATAGTGGCACATATGTCTATGACTGCCTGTCCATTGCCTGTGCCTGTCTACTGTTGACTCCATGTCTTCTCAGACACCTACAGAGGGCTTCATCAAGTACCATAGAGGAGGTAGTATTCCATGAATGTGACCTGTGTAATCTGTGGGGTGTACCCAGGGTGGGAGCAGAGAGCAACAACTAAAGAAACAGCACCACCCCCTCCAGCTAGAGGCAATGGAATACTAGTGTGCCTCTCAAAACAGCAGTTGCTCTCATGTTCTTCATCACTTAGGCCGCATAGTGCATTTATCATCTCAGCCATGGTGGTGGTGGCATCTGCTTATGCCTGAATGGATGAACTGTATAGTTTTTGCATAATGTCCATTTTGCACCCATCCCAGATAATGACCAGGTGGCAAGACAGTGTTTATAACAGCCAACGTCTCCCGATAACTGTCCCTCTGCTTTATGGAGGTTGCAGTGTCCACTGCAGATGTAAGGGCAATAAATGATCATGCTTCCTGAATAGGTGTGCCGGGCATGATCTCTGTCCATGGGTTTGTATAATGTAGGAGTGGATTCCAAAGGAAAAAGAGCTGTGCCACTAAACGTGGGTGGTACTGTGCCCTCAGCAGTCAACACTGATGACTACTGCACTGTGCCCTCTAACTATGTTGCCAGAAGGCCACCATTATCATCATTGTCTGATGCAGCACTAAAAGCAAGCATTCCTTGTTCCTTGGAGGAGTACCAAATAACTACAGCACCTGTGAGAGGACAACGATAAAGCCTTTGTATATCATTACTAATAGGTGCTCATCCCACCACCCAGTGAAGCATCAACAATGCTGATTACCATTGTGCAAAGAATTCAAAGACTTGAATGGCTTGCCTGTATCATGTCTATATCCAAGAGCTGCCTACAAAGGAGTGATGGCATAGCTGAGCATGACTGAGCTTATGGGACATTTATGTCCCTAAACTGTGTTACTGACCAAATGTAATACCAGTCTTGCGTATCATCAACAGAAACACAAGAAGCTGCATCCTGGTCTGCTCCCACATGCAGCCCACAGCCTGATATCCAAGGTACAACAAGAGCTCTCCATGTCAATCAGAGTGGTCTATGAATGCTGATGCCCACCCATAGCTATCCTCTACCATGCTGTGGAGTAGCCCTTCTGACAAGCATTCATAGTTTCATAGCTTAAAGATATACTGCATGTCAGCAAAATAGTCTATTTAGAATGCAGACTCCAGATTCAAGAATATAGCAAATGTTCCATCTAAGTATCAGGAAATTTCTTTAAAGCATGAACTGCATTACTCTGTCTTAATGTTTTAATGTATAACGAAAAATAAGAGGAGGCTTCTCAGTGCAAAAGTAAACTAATAAACCATAAAAATCACTGAAATATAGAGCCGACAATCCACAGGTGTATAACCACATAGCCGTTTATTACACCAGTCACAAAAAAAAACATAAAAAGCTTAATGATTCACCGCATTTTTCGTCATAAATGTAGACTTCATCAGATAAAAAATACATAATCTTAAATCACCGGTTTTATACTCTACCCAATTCAAAAAATCCAATTAGAGTAATTACCCCCTTACACACCCATTAAACTCATGAATAAACATGAACATAATCATCACACAATAAAATTCTTCTATCTATAGAAATAATCAACCCAGAACCTACAAGTAAAAAATGTTAAGTAATCTTATATAAAATGTATAAAAAAATAAAAAAATAAAAAAATAAAAAAATAATATATATATATATATATATATATATATATATATATATATAAAACATCACTCAAAACCTTAATTTATAAAATACAAATTGCTTTCATTAAACAATATCACCATCTAGTGGTCATTTACAAAAATGTTTAATAAAAATTCATTAGTGGTGAAGCATATATATAAATAACGGTTTACTATCATATTTGCGAATGTCATTTAGATCAATGCAACGATTTCCGACAAATATTGTCAAAAATCAAAACACAGAGAAACCGAAATATCTAACCGAGCATTTCAGCAATGTCGAATATCAACTTTGCTGAAATGCTCACAATCTGCCCACAACTAAAAATAACATTTGCGGGGGGGCAAGCCCCCCTGCATCCACCACACCCCTCCTACATATATATACAAACTCTGAGATTGCACTACATTGAGGGTAAGGGTACATTTCCCAATCCCCACTATAGTGAGATCTGCACTGCAATGTGGAATCTGACAATAGCGGTTGTTCGCTCATGTCAGCTTTGACATTGTGGTGATTGAACTCTCAGTTAGAAGAAAATGATTTTCGCACATATTCGATTGTCTAAATGACAATTGAATATGTGATAGTAAACCATAAATAACACCAAACAGTGGTATTTAAATCACATAAATATTTCATAAAAAGCTTTATTAAAAACTGTAATACAAAATTATTAGTTAATAATTAACTAAAAGCTCTTTTTTTTCTAGAAGCAAAGGTATTGTTTTTTTTAAAAAAAACTTAATTATAGTTTTGCTGACCTAAGTTTTAGAATGGATGCTAGGGAAACTGCATCATTGATCCTGGGATACTTATTAGTCTCTAGGACTATTTGCCAATATAGCTCTTGATACTCAATCTTTGTTTCCCACATGGCACCCCTCACATCTTTTACTATTTCCTCCATTACAAAAATGGTCTGGGTTGATTATTTCTACAGATATAAGCCTTTTATTGTGTGATGATTATGTTCATGTTTATTCATGAGTTTAATGGGTGTGTAAGGGGGTAATTACTCTAACTGGATGTTTTTGAATTGGGTAGAGTATAAAACCACTGATTTAAGGTTATGTATTTTTTATCTGATGAAGCCTACATTTATGATGAAAAACACCGTGAATTGTTAAGCATTTTATGTTTTTTATTGTGACTTTGGTATAATAAACGGCTGTGTGGTTATACACCTGTGGACTGCAGGCTCTATATTTCAGTGCTTTTTATGGTTTAATATTTTAATGCATATTTTTACAGAGTATAACCGTATATTGTGAAATAAATGTCCTCCTTGAAGTTCTACACTTGCCTATCTTGAATGTTAAACTGCCTCCCTTGGACAGAATATTATTATTTTTTTTTTAAAACAAGTTTATTGTTTTTAACATACAAAATAAATATCATAACAATTTTATACAAGTAATTAAAATAGAAATGGTTATAACATTCAATAAAATAACCAAAGTTTTTACAAAGACATCCACTACAATCAAATCAATTAATTAAACTAAAATATCATGCTATTGAAGTTAATATTTTTTTAACAAATTTTGTAAAGTATCCCATAAAATATAATAAGATGTTTTTCTAGTAGTTCTTGATTTTATTGTCATCAATTCCATATGGCAAACTACAGTCATAACATTTTTAAATTCATTAAACGAAGGAGGTGTATCTGAAATCCAATTTCTGGTTATTATTTTTCTAGCCACTGCTAGAATAGACCATAACAAGGGAAGCTTAACCTTTTTAACACTTTGAGGTACAAGAGTGTTGAATAATATAAGAGATTTAGAAATAATAAAATTATCTGTAAAAAGAGCCTGCAAAAAATCATTGACTGACTTCCAATATTCTTTCAATTTTATACAGTCATAAAACATATGTGCCCAATCAGCATTAATTTCTACATTACATCTTTTACATAGATTGTCTTTATTGTTTATTTTATTCATCATCAAAGGTGTATAAAAGAATCTATGTAAAAATTTCCAAGTAAAATGTCTCCAGATAATGGAAGAAGTAGTTTTATAGGCAGATTCCAATATATATTGTTTATCTTGTTGATTTGGTAATTCACCATTAATGGAAGTGAAATAATTCCAAATAGGTATCTACATTGTAATAACTTTCCTCTCTAATAATTTTATGTATGTATGAAAGCTTACCTTTATCAGAAACTTTATGTTGTAAATTTAATATCAAGTAATCAATCAGTGTTGGAATAGATTCTTTAACTGTTATAGACATTAAATCAATTTTATTAATGAGATGTTGTCTAAAGGTCTGAACTTCTAACCAACAGGTTTCTCTCAGATCAAATTCTTGTTTTAAGAAGTCTAAATTTTTAACTTTATTATCAGATAGCAACTGATACCAGTACTTTAGATCATTGTCTGTGACTAAATGAGTTCTATCAGAAGTGGATGACATAAGCATACCTCGTGTATACATTATAGGGAATATAATAAAATTCCATTCCTTATACTTAGGATGCATGAATATAAAATTACGATAACTAATAATAATGTTTAATGGATAACTAACTACATATTTTGGTGTAATAGGTGAAGTACAAAATTCTTTTAGTAACCATAGCATGGAGTTATTTACAATCATATTTTTATGTGTTAAAGAGATTTTCATGAAGTGAACACTAATTAGTTCCCAGTAATCTTTCCATTTTGCAACATATGACTGATCTATTAACAAAGTAATAACTTTTATAATAGAAGAGATAGTATATAAGTTAAAGTCTGGAAAAGAAATGCCCCCTTGAGACCAGATATTAGTATGTTTCTTTAAAGCAATCCTAGGTTTATTAGGTACCCATAGGAAATGTAACATTAGTGTATTCAATTTCTTGATAATTATTTTTGTAGGTGGGGGTATTATTGATTGTATTAAGTATAATTTCTTGGGGAATATTATCATTTTAATAATTGTAAGTCTCTCTTCCATAGTAAAAAACATATTATTCCAGGTATTGAAAAGATTTTGTATATTAAGAAGACAAGTATTATAATTATTATGTATAATAGATTTGATATCTTTAGTTAATATTATACCTAGATAAGTTATCTGACCTGAATTGGGTATATATTTACTAAAATCACTAATGAGAACATTTTTTCGTGTATATAGAGGTAGTATTTTAGTTTTTTCTTCATTGAATATTAAACCAGAAATATTTTTAAAATTCATCATTTTATCAAATAGGGACTGCATAGAAGAATTAGATCCTGCTGATGTAATTAGAACATCATCTGCAAAAAGTTGAATTTTAGATGTTGTATTTTCATCTATTTCAAATACCTCTATATCAGTACTGTTTCTGATCAGATTAGCCCAAGGCTCCATTATTAAATTAAATAATAGTGGAGAGAGTGGACACCCTTGTTTTGTACCTTTTAAAATGGATATTTTTTGTGAGACATATGTTCCTATCTTAATATAAGCCAATGCTCCTTTATATAGATGTTCAATTAGATTTACAAATGCATCTGAGAAGTTTGCACACTTCAGTAAGGTAAACAAGTAGTCCCAACTTACTGAATCAAATGCTGAACTTATATCGAGACTAATAAGTGTTAAATCTTTCTTTCTCCTATTTGCAAAATCAATTAATGTTAGAGTCCTCCTTATATTATCAAAAGTGTTTCTATTTACAATGAAGCCTGTCTGATCTATATCTATAATGCCTGGGATAATTGTCTTCGATCTATCAGCAAAGATACTCATAAACATTTTATAATCAACATTAAGTAATGAAATGGGTCGATATGAAGTGCATCTAGTTGGATCTTTATTGGGTTTTAAAATTGGCGAAATAAATGTGTATTGCCAAGATGGGGGAGTTATTAGCTCATTTTGGGCCAAAATAAAAACCTTATGTATTAATGAGTATGTACTTTTAGAAATAATTTTATATATCTCTGGTATAATACCATCATTACCTGGTGCTTTGTTTGATTTAAGCTTGTTTATTTGTGTAACAACCTCTGTATATGAAATACTTTTATCCAATAGTTTAGTCTGTTGTTTATTAAGTTTTTTATTCATGTTTGTAGTTATAAATTCCTTTATTTTATCTTTAGGTTCCATGTTAATGTTATTATGATTAATTTTGTGAAAGTGATTTCTAAATTCACCTAATATTTCTGGTAGACTAGAAACATTCTTCTTTTTCCTTAGAGAGAAAATTTCTTTGATATGATTTTGCTTATTCAACCTTTTTGTTTTATTTTTAAGTCTATGTAAGTATTTGGGGCTTATTGAGTAAGACAAAAACTTGTATTTCTCTAAAGTTATTTTAACTTTATGAGTTAAAATTTCTTTGTATTTCTCATTTAGTTTGTTTATTTCTTCTGTGACTTTTTTGTCCATAATATTTTCTTTATTATTATGCTTATAAGAGTCTAATTTACTTTGAATATCTAATAATTCCTTATCCCAAGATTTCCTTTTATTATTATACCATCTGATACTTTGTCCATATAGATATGATTTTAAAGCATCCCAAACATAAACAATAGAGACTTCAGGAGTATTATTTATGTCTAAAAATTGTTGCACTTCTGAAAGAATATAATCTTTATAGTCTTTTAGTTGAGTTAAGTATGCTGGTATCCTTTTGATCTGAACATTGTAAGTACTTTTTATCATGAACTCAAAGACAATTGAATTATGATCTGATATAGGACACGAAATGATTTTAGAGTTAATTAATTCTGTTACCATCTGGTTAGAAATAAAGACTCTATCTATTTTTGAATAAGTTTTATATCTGTTAGAAAAAAAGGTATATGGTAATGATTTTGAGTCTATCTGATTATTGATATCATTTAAATGATAAGAGTTAACAAAATCTTTTAAATGTTTTGCATTGGATGTAATTTTCCTTTTTCCTATAGTAGTAGTATCTTTTTCATGTAGGATACAATTAAAGTCACCAGCTAAAATAATATCTCCCATAGAGAATGATACGATCTTATTAAGATGGTATTTCACTGTATTAATACCAATTCCTGGTATCCAATATACATTGATTAATGTATATGTCTTTCCATTAATTTGTATTGTAACCATACAAAACATTCCTTTATCATCTTCATAAGACTTAATAGTTTTAGGAATGGGCATACTTTTATTCCATAAAATAGCCACTCCTCTTTTTTTCTGAGTGTGTTCTGAACTAACTAATACTGTATATTTATTTGTGGCTAATTTATCAATATCTTTTTTCAGGAGATGTGTTTCTTGAAGGAATACTAAGTTGGCCTTATGTAAATTAATGTATCTTATTAAGCTTGCCCTTTTACATGGGTTATTCAGTCCATTAATGTTTAAAGAAATTCCTTTTAGAGAAGTCATTTGGCATTTTTAAAACATATAAAACTTATAATCAGAATAACAATTAACAAAATAAATAATGTTATACCTCCTCCTTTATGTGTACCTTTAAATATAGCTGTATTTATTGAAACTCTTATGGGATTTTGTATAAGCTTCGATTTTGTTTGTAGTGACAATGAGCTTACAAAATGTATTATGGATGTCAGAACTATATACAAACAACAGTAAACAGAAGAAAATAATATAAGGATTAAACCTTGCACCCAGCCTGAGTTAAAACTACAACTTTGAGTAGCACATACTACTCAAGTTAACCCCCTACCCTAAGCAGCAGTACCTCAGCTGCCACCTTATCAATTTAATACTAGTTATTATTAACTAAAATTAACATCTTTCAATTAGATTATCTAGTAAGACAAAGCTAGACATTTGATAAATCAGCATCGTATAAACAAATAGAAACTTTTAAAAACAATTCATACTGCTATGTATAATACATTTATAATCAAATAGCATTCAGATAAACTTGATATTAGGAACCAAGAAGAGAGAAAGAAATAAAAGAAGTGAGAGAGAGAGAGAGAGAGAGAGAGAGAGAGAGAAAAAAAAAAAAGAGGGCATATCTACATATTAATTTATTCAAAGTCTGTAAAAATAAGTTCTGATGTTCATTTAAAGTCAATAACTTAGGCTAGAATGGTTCAAACATTACATATATTAAGATGTACCTATTTTCTGTCATAGAAATGCAGTTAACAGCTTCCTAAAGACTTTAAATTACTTGCATCAAAGCTTTTTTCTCATACTTATTATTGCCAGTAAAATAAAATATTTATGTTAATAAAAATGGTTACAAATCATACTGCATAGCTATATAAATTCCCACATATACTTGCATTATTGTGAAGAAAGCCATCTGTATTTTATATATCTGAACTGCAGCTTTAAAATATGTCACATGACAACTTCTTCTAATATAAAAATCATAATAATATGTATGCTTGTCAGTTAGATAAGTCAAATGAATTGTAGCATTGTATATGTTTAAATCATAAGTACTTACATACATTAATATGTTGCAGTCAAGTAAACTTTCAAAAACATATGTATATATGTTTTACTTTCTATGACTTCTAAAATATCACATTAGCTTACTATGGGATACTGAATCATTTAAAATCATTATAACTTTCATATTTTATAAATTATAACATGAATAAGTAGGTAGTTATAAAAAGTAACTCACATTTAAATGTTATAGAGTTCATTTTCCATAGCAGAGTCACATTTGCAGCAGTTCTACTTCCTGGTAGAGTGTTCTTCTTGAATCTGCGATGTGTCAGTGTGAATTCAGGGGTCAAAGTTCAAATTGACTGTATTCAGCTTCTCTGTGTGAATTCTGAGTGTTGAAGCTTTTAAAACAACTCGAGGACACTATTCACGAGGTAACCCACATCCCAAATTGTCTCCCTTAACATTCTGGCAGGAATTTTGATAAATGCAAGTGACTGACATTCATTTAGCAATATAAATGAAACTAAACAGAGCAAAACCTTCGCGAAGTATTTTACAAGTTATTACAGCCTCTATGACAGTGAAACCAAGCCCACAGTTATTAATATATATACTACAACTAATTTTTTATGCCCCTATTCAGTTTTTTATACAAATCTTATCATTTACTGTATCAGTATTATCAAAAGCATGTAAATGTACTTATATGAAAGAAAAAGAGAGAGAGAGAAAAGAAAAAAAAGAGAGAGTAGAAAATAAAAAGAGAGTAAGAGAAGAAAGAGAAAAGATAAAAAAGGAAGCTATAAAAAGTATCTACAGTGGAATATTACTTGCTGTTTAAATTAATAAAGATAGATATGAAACATATTATTTACTACTATTCAGTTCTAATTATTAGTAATTAAAGCATGACAGATTATCTGTAGACAAGTATAAGCAATAGAATCATGGAAAATAGTTAGCAGCAGTATTTAAACAGCATATATACTTTTTTACAAGGAATTAATAAGTTATTATTCCACTTATCATATTTTCATTACAATTCTCTCCCTGCCCTCCCCCACCCCTTAATGAATGCTTAATCTAAAAAGAATGTCATTATTTAAAATAAAAGAGAAAAGAAAAAAAATGTATCAAATTACTAACCTTGGGTCTCTTTGTCACAAAGAGAAACAGATTGGTTGATAGCTTGTTATTAGTTCCTCAGATATTTTGACTATTTATGAAACAAAAACAGTTCTTTGTACACAGAAAATAACTTCGATTAAATCTTTTTCAGAATATTTGTGGCTTTCTGAAAATGCAGTAACTGTATTTAAAATGATTAATAGTGAAGAAAAAAGAGAGAGAGAGAGAAAAGAAAAAACATATAACAAGTCATTTGTTTTTTAGTCTTTTTTTCTTCTCTGAAGTCTTCCATGAAGCTTCTGTTGCCAACCTCTTTAATGAAGGACTAGCCCATTCCATTTCCTCTATTTTATCCAAAATCTTATTTTTTTTGATAAACAGTAATGCAGAGTCTAAGTCTTCAAAAATTCTAGGGCCATCAGGAAGAAAGATTTTTAGTTTGGCAGGAAACAGAAGGTAGGTTTTAAACTGTGCTTTCTTAAGCTCTTTTATTAATGGCAGGAAAACTTTTCTTTTAGTTATTACCAAGGAAGAATAGTCATTGTCAAAATGCACAGTTGCCTCATTAATTTTAACAGGTGCTTTAGCCCAAGCAGATTTAAGTACCATCTCTTTATCAAAAGATGATAGAAATCTAACTATAACTGATCTAGGATACTTTTTGTTAGAGTTAGAATTAGATATGGATCTATGGGCTCTTTCGATACCAAAAAGAAAATGCTTCTGGCAAGTCTAAAGTTTTAGGGAGCCATGTATTTAAAAAGAAGTAATATTGTTACCTTCAATATTTTCTGGCAGTCCAAAAATAAAATGTAATGTATATTGCGCCTGCACTAGATCTATTTTCCAGGTCATCAAGTTTAGTTTGTAGATGTGTGTTCTGTTTCAGCAAAACTCAATGTTGATTTCTTCTTCTTGATTCTATTCTCCATGTCATTTACAGTCTCTTCTATGCCTGTAATCTGAGTCTTCTGTTGTTGCAAGTCTATATGTAACAAGTCTATTTGTTTTGTAGTTTTTTCTATGAAGGTATCAATTTTAGTATCCAGTTTATCCATTTTGGCAGTAAGTTGCTGGATTGTAGATATCAGAGACTGAAGTTCATTCTTGATGCTGGAATCTTGAGAATTTGTCTTACTGGAACTCATTTCAAACAGAGGTGCTGACAGAAAAATTTCCAAGGTGTTTTCTGACAGGAATATTATTAAAATTGTCTTTCTTTTTTAGATATTATTCAAGAAATAGATATTCCAAACGTATTTAGAAAGAAAATTACTTCATAAATTAATTTTTAAAGTAATTATTTCCTGTCAGTGCTGTGAAATTGGTGGAGCTGAAGAAATCTGCTGCTATCCTGTGTTCATCCTTCAGAATATTATTTTTGAGAATAGTGTTATTCATCACTGCCCTAAATTCACAATCATGAAGAGCTGTGTGTGCTAGACACAAAATGCATCTCAAACACTTGTAACTTATTAAATTTAATTCAAGTAATTATAGTCATGTGCTGTAAGTGAATGACTTGTATGCTGCCATTCTATCAGTGAATTTTCTCAGAAAATCTTCCAGTATTAGTAATTCACTCACAATAAGAGGAAATCAAAGAGTTATACTTGAGTACTGGCCATACATAGGACTTATTGACTTTCACTAAGAATGAAATTGCCCATATTGCAGACTTCTTATAGAATTAATACTGCTCAGCTGAAGGCTTTGCTTTTCACTAATTGTGCATGTGCTTTAAAATATAGGCTGTTGCAGATTTTAATACTAAGATCTTTATATCTGTTTAATATTGACAGTTGTAAACTACCTATGTCCATCACCAGCTCATGCCAAATTTTGCCAGAATGACCAAATACGTTTATCTCTTTCAAGTAAAACCTATCTATGCTCAAAGAGTACCCACAGTAACCTCTGCCTAAAAGAGCTTCTCCTGGTGTGTTCTTTTCCCTTGGTGCCATGCTATAACCAAAATATGTGGATATAGAACTATGGTTGGTCAGTCGATGGTCATATATACAGCACCTGCTCTGGTTTACAAACACAGGTGCAACCTCTACTGTACATCGCTATCTGAGGGGAGATCCCCATAGCATCCCATTAAGACAGTTTGGTGGCATTCACTGCTCTGCAGCCTCTGCAATCCATGTGCCCAGTGCTTTACATATGCACATCAGCGTATCTGTTAATTTGCATTCCAATCCAATCTGACATTGTTCTGTATACTCCATATAAGATATACATGAAACATATACACAGACTGTATGCTTCACAATACAATCCTATCTGTTAATGCTGTATAATCATGGTCATAATGCAAACAAAACAGCCCCTCATCTCATTGGGCTTCTAATGCAAACACAATTCACAACTATTTATCACTGTAAGCCACCCTGTGTTCCTCACATAGCTGTCAGCAGCCAGCTATTAAGCCCAATTCAGCCCCCACAAAAAAATCCAGTTTTATACTCTCAGTTCCTACATTTGCCTCTGTCCTGTGTCCTCTTAGCCCTTGCATATTGTTCCCTTGAATTTTCTGTATAGCATTTTGGTAATGGACTGCATAACTCCATTGCACACCTATCCGGCCCCCACACCTTGTCAGTATGTAGATGTGGAGCAATCTCCCTGTAATCAAAGCAAAATAGCACAACTGTTAACCACACCTTCTCCTGAGATGAAAACATGTACCCTTAGCTCATGTATTATACAATAGTGTACCTTCTTTTCAGTGACTCCTGAAATATCCACCACAATTCAATTGCAGATGCACAAATAATAACAAAGCATAAATAATGTGTGTGTAAAAGAATGTGACCCCACACAGTGCCACATTTTTTAATATTCTATTTTGTGGATCCTAGAGCTCCTGTAGTGCAAATATATACAGGAACATGGATTGTACATGGTACATAGCTTCATGCATGCATGTTTATCACTCCACAAACACTGCCCTGGCAAACTTGTCATTGACCAGTGGCTCTGTGGTGGCATTAGGCTTTGTTGCACTGCCCTACTGCCTTTCAGTATTCATCATGTGATGCCTGCGATGTGATTTGAAGAGAACCTGCTACCATTTTCCTCAGGAAAATAACATGTAAATTGGCCATGGCTTCTGTGGGTACTGACTGTGGAAGAGCTACCGTGGAAGGAGATGACATTTATTCTGTACCTGCTGTGTAGGGCATACCAAGGATCACCTGCTGAGGATCTCTTATGGGGCTCTCCACTACAAAGTGAATGCCTGGCACTGGTTTGCCAGGATGATTAGTGATGCCACATCACTTATTCTTATAAGCAGTGGAGCCATAGATGCAGTGGCCTGAAGGTGTGCCAATGTGACCTTTTTAGATGATGAGATGAGGAGGCTACACAAAATCTACAAGAGTTTTATAGTAATTAATACTGACAGGTGGATGCATGTGATTATTTAGGAACACTTGCTCAGCCATATGTAGGACTTTTGAGGCATGCACATCTTTATTTGCCTTTTCTGTTTTTCAGCTCCTAGAGAGATTGAGGATAACTAAACTATTTGATGGAGGCTTCTGTTGAGACACTTCAAGAATAAGGGTACATTTATGCCATTAATATCATAGCCATAAATAACTTCTTTATTACCCATTTCTGTATTTCTGCTACATGGTATACCTTTGTATGCAACTTTTACATGCCAGCTATTATACCACATACTTTGCCAATGCAGGCTGACTTTGGGAGGTCCACTGGATCCCTTCTGTCATAAACTACATTAGACCTGAATGTTCACATTTTTAAATTTCATTGATGGTAGCCTTACCTCCACCATTGAGTCATGGGGCCCAGATCAGCCTGACCAGCATTATTTTTCTGCTACCTATTTGAATCCACCTGCTAGTGCCAATTACAGCTGGCAAACCATGGTCATGCATGGACAGGCTACTGTTTGATGTTTAGTAGTGGCTACCATATTTCATTGTACATTACTGCTGCAAGGTGTCTGTGGCAGACATTCATGACACATTTGCATCTGTGATTGTGCCCCCCTACCATAGTCTCCATGATATCATACAAAGTCCTATGTAATACACCACATCTGGCACTGAATGTCAGCTCCTTTCTGTAGAACACTTCTGTCCCCTGTGTTTTTTCAGTATGGCTTCCACGGCTCCTGTCTCCCCTATTTACAAACCAAGCACTGATCATATGCAATAAAGTGGACGAGCTAGGTGGCATTTAATTCAGGACTTTGAAATATACTTACAGCCATACTGTCCTTTTGTCTGGCAGATAAGTTGTAATCAATTGCAAATGCATATTCAACAGCTTTTTCCTCTTCAAGGGATCAGTTCTGACAAGCCATGACACTAAGGCAAAAACAATTATCTGTATACATTAGTGGTATTACGTTTGATGAAGTGTTTGTGTGGTCTGCATTGCTCTGAGTATCACTCATTTCTGCATTTAATTTTGATTTGAAGCTCTTTATTATGGGTTGATCACTTTTATTTTGTATCTTATTCTAGTATTACGTTTGTTTTGTTTTAAGCTTTCTGCTCTGCTGGAGTTTTAAGAGTTCTTGGCTAAGGTCAGTTAAAAAAAGTTACCAATAATTCCTTTGCAAAGAATTCCTTTGCAGACTGAATAACATCAGTTAATTAGAAGGAGGAGCTGAGAGACAGCATTGCTCTTTTATTTAGAAATATCTGTAGTTATCTGAAGTGTTTTGGTAGTCTGCATTGCTCTGAGTATCACTCATCTCTGCATTTAATTTTGATTTAAAGCTCTTTATTTAAGGTTTGATCACTTCTATTTTGTATCGTATTCTAGTATTACATATGTTTTGTTTTAAGTTTTCTGTTCTGTTGGAGTTTTAAGAGTTCCCCACCCAACCGCCCAGTCCTTGTGTTCTTAAATTTGGTGGCTTTTGAGTTGCCCACCCCTACTATAAATCTCATTTTGGACACATCTCCCAGTCCCATCTCATCTGCTTATTCTACTGAGTAGAGAGAGATAATTTGGGATGGCCCACCCCCTTAGTTTATCAACCTTAAATTATTGTTTTCCATCCCTTCCCACTTAACAAAAAAATGACACTTTATTCATCTACTTTTACTGTATTTGTGTTTCTTCCTACTTTATTACTTTATTTTGCTTTTGCTGCCTGTTCTTAGGAGTACTCAATTGCATTTATTCGGCTGCATTTATTACATTAAGAAGGTTTGTGGTCTGCACTGTTGTGGGAGGAGAGGGTAGATTCTGCCCTTCTGAGTTGGGAATTTCTGGTTAAAGTTGTGCCTGCTTTTTTGAACTGTTTCTTTCTGACATTGGTGTGCCTTGTTTGCTTAGCATGGACTAGATTCATACCTGCTGAATCTAGCTTTGTTTGTATAACTTAAGCACTAATCCAGGCCATCTTTTTGGAGAAGGTTCCACTGTACCCTAGTGGCAGGAGTGTGCAGTTAGAACCTGTCTGATTGGAGACTGCTGGAACAGGGCTCAGTTTTTAGCTTTTTTATTGGTTAATTTGTTTAAATCAGTTTGCTCATTTGCTGTTATATTAAAACATTGCACTTTATTCATCTGCTTTTTGTATTTGTGTTTCTTCTTACTATAGTACTTTATTTTCTGCTTTTGCTGCCTATTCTTAAAAGTACTCAATTGCATTCACTCTGCTGCATTTATTACTGCTTGTTAGTAGCCTGATTAAATTGTAACTCATATTCTAAGCCTTTTGGTTTAAGCACTTGGGCTTCAGGCCAGTTGTTTTACATTAAGAAGGTTTGTGGTCTGCACTGTTGTGGCAGGACAGGTAGCTTACATCCTTCTAAGTTGGGAGTTGCTGATTGAAGGCTTAGTGTCTGTTATTCTGAAAGTGTCTTAGTTCTGGTTTAAGCACTTGGGCTTCAGGCCAGTTATTTTACATTAAGAAGGTTTGTGGTCTGCTCTCTTGTGGGAGGAGAGGGTAGATTCTGCCCTTCTGAGCTGAGAATTTCTGGTTAAAGGCTTATTGTGCCTGCTTAATTGAACTGTTTCTTTCTGAAATTGGTGCGCCTTGTTTTCTGTAGCATAGACTTGATTCAGACCTGTTGAATCTAGCTTTGTTTGTATAACTTGAGCACTAATCCAAGCCATCTTTTTTTGGAGAAGTTTCCCCTGCACCCTAGTGGCAGGAGTGAGAAGCTAGAACTTGTCTGATTGAAGACTGCTGGAACAGGGCTCAGTTTTGAGCTTTTTTATTGGTTAATTGGTTAATTTGTTTTAATCAGTTTGCTCGTTTGCTACTGTTATATTTAAAAAAAAAAAGTTCTAGCTTGTTTTCCCACCTTTCCTGTTACTAGAGTAGTCCAGATACAGATTTGTTGCATTCAGGACTGTTTTGTAGTTTCTGAGTTCCCCCAGACCTTTCTGTGTTAGAGGGAAGCCTCTCAGCTTACCAGTGGGAGTGGTAAGCACTAGGTAGTCCATCTACCACAAGAGGAGTGGTTTCTAGCTCCCTTTCAACTTTCCTGCATTAAAAGCCCATGTTTGCACAGGTTTGACGCTGTGCAGCACCACTAAGCTATGGTAAATGATTACCGGTGCCAGAAAGTCTGCTCTTCAATTGTTCCCTTAGATCATACTACTTCTCTTCTCTCTTGCATTTAACTAGCTTATTTACCTAGCACTTCATTTGGCTTCTTGTAGCAATTAGTATAGCACACATAAGTGCTAACAGCACTAAACGTCCTATAAGGAAACAGCTCCAGTACTTATTAATAATGACCATTCCTCCTGGCATATCTAAAGGTCAGTTCCCTGTGCTTTCTCCTATTAATCTGGTTAACCTGGGCATTCTGAGGCAGTGTAGCAACTGCCTCATGTACACAGACAACCCTCTCCTCTTACCTCCCAACACTCAAACTTGTGAGAGATGCACATATATATCCAAACTGGAAGACATACACTCTCAAGCCAAGACTGGAATAGCTGGTCAAGAGGATAAGGTCAACATCTGCACAACACCACATGGAACACATAGTCCTCCAGAAAACCCACCATCACAGCTTTCACATAAAAACACAAATGACACACCCACCTTCACAGAGGCTCTCAATAGAAATCTACCCAAACAGCAGATATCTCCAAATCAGAAATGCACTTGACCACAACACAGCACAAATCACAAGACACATAGCTCACCTACACAGTGTGCCCCTCAACCTAAGCCCCTAAGGCAAAACAGCTTGCCCAATACAATAATCATAGGTGACTTGATTGTGAGGCACACTGATGTCCCACTCACTAGATTGAATAAGGAGAAGGTAACAGTGAGCTGTCTGTCGGGTGCCAAGATCCAACACATAACACACACACTCAGGTCACTCCACAACAAATACAAGTATTACTCTGTCATTGTCCATGTGGGTGTGAATGACATAAGGCACACCTCCCTGGACTACATGAAAAAAGACATGGAGGAGCTCTCGGATTATGTGGCCCAGGCAGGTATGACCCTAGCCCTGAGCAGCATCCTACCGTCACCCAGAATGATACAGCTGTACAAGTAGAAAACAATTGACTTCAACAATTGGCTAAATTTCTGTTGTCATTCTAAGGGGATCCAGTATCTGTCTGCTTGGGAAGACATGATTGACAGACCTCAATGCTTTGCCAGAGATGACCTGCATTTGTCAACCCCAGATTTCTGGATACTGGTTAAGGTTCTTGCCACCTCTATAGTGCCTTTTTTAGATGGTGTTCCAAAGACCAAATTACCACTATAACAACTATAAATAAATGCAATCTGAAGGTCATGCTGCTCAAGGCTAGACGTGTAAATCTCAAGATGCACTCACTCAAAGCACTCCTCAAAATGGAGAAGATTGACATTTCTGCTGTAACGGAGACCTGGTTAAAAGAATCAGAAAGCATCCCTGCGCTACCAGGCTGTAACTCATTCCACACCTTTTGGCCCCAGAACATGGACCGAAGCTCCAAAGGTGGTGGCATCTCCATATTCATAAAGGGTATGTACACCTCCAGACTAGTAGCCCAGCATAATGCATGGGAGATACTTCAGGTACAACTAACAGTGGGTAAGACGGCGATTCAGGTCGCAGCCTGCTATAGGTCCCCAACCATGTCCCAAGACTCTCAATCCACATTCCTAAGCACCCTGGAAACTATTAGGGTCCAACCCAACATTCTCATACTGGGTGACTTCAACTATCCCTCCATCTACTGGGAAAACTACTCATGCACCAATACACTTGCCCAATGCTTCCTGGAATTCATTAGTCCAATGCACTGGACCAACTCATTCTTATCCCCACTAGAGGAATCAACATCCTTGACCTGGTTATTGCTAACATGGGCAACCATTGCTCAACACCAATAGTCAATTTCTCCCTGGATACATCTGACCACAAACTAATTACCATGAAAATCCACATCTCATCCACACCACCAGCAAAGGTAACCACTATGAAAAACTTCTCCAAAGCTGACTTTGGGCTTCTAAAAACAGAGGTGGCTAACTTCACGGCACCCATACAAATGGAAAATAGGTGCATGACCACTGAATCATACACCAATGCACTGTATGAGCACTTACATAAATGCATTGAACTAGCCATACCCAACAGAACCAAGATACTCTCCTCCAAAAAAAGGAAACCAATCTAGAGGTCCTCTGCCATTAACAAACTCTACAATAGAAGGAAGAAACTGTTAGAGAAAAAGGTGAAGACCCAAGACTGGAAAAGCTCCCTTATTAGCCTCAACAAAAAGCTGAGATCCCTCATCAAAACCTCTAAAGCTAGCTATGAAGGCAGAATTGCAGCAGACACTGGAAGCAACAACAAACCCTTCTACAGTTATATCAAGAATCTCCATGGCAATACCTAGATTTGCTCTGAGATACTGCACAATGGTGCTTCCTATACTGAGCCAACAGATATTGCCAACATACTGGCCGACAGATTCATTGCTAACTTTACCCCCCCCAAGGACATATCACAATACAGGAAGAATGACAGGCACCCAGCATTACTGTGCTGCATTGTCCAAAGCCAAGAATACAGCTTCCATGGGACCCGACAATATCCCTGGCTGTGTTCTACATGAACTACAAAGTGAACTGGCACCACACCTGTGTGCCCTGTTCAATCACAGATGCAAAACTGAGTGGCATGGCAAGCAGTTTTCACTCCCATTCTATCTGACATCATAGTGTTTGATGTTCTTTGTCATTCACTTACCTTTCTAGTCTGTAGTTGAGACCTCTTCATCGTCCTATGTTGGCATGCCTTTTCTTTGTGCATGTATCACCACATTTGTGTCAGCACCTCCCCTGCTTTAGCACTTCTTCTGCTTCTATCTGTGCCTGTCTTTTTTTTCACTTGTTTGTTGTTTTCCTCAGCTGCCCTCCTTACCCCCCCATGTCACATTCCTCATTCACACTTCTAGAAAAAAAATAAAATGGGCATTTGTTCTTCCCTGCTCCCATCTGAAGTTTCCTTTCCCTGTGTCCTTCTGTATGTTCCCATCCTTGCTTTTCCCATTGTCTAACTGTCCTATATCCATTTTCTTCCTATTTATACTAAAGTTGTAGAGACTTTGCTGTGTAGGCCTTACTTAGGCTCTCACATGTGCTAGAGATAGGTTACTTGCATGCTACTGGGCTCATTAAATCATGTAAACTATGCCCCATAGTACTGGCCATTAAGCTATGTGTGGGATTTTTCCAGCAAATTTCCTCATTATATTTTAACTTGTTCATGCAACATCAGTCCTTTTACATTGTTAATGAGCTTTTGGCTGCCTTGCACTATATTTGCTATGCCATTTTGACTTTATGAGGCTATGCAAAGCATTTGTCTTACTTTTTGATTAAGAAATGTGCATTTCTCCACACTCACACAACAGACTATTCTGTGGCAAAGGCAATGCAAATGAAATAATCAATAGGATAATCTTTGTTTTGTTTTGTTTTGTATTTTTTGCACCTCCCCTCACAAAGGCAAGCCTGATTAATCCTCTGCCTGGACAAATTTGTCCCATTAGTTTAGCCTTCACAGGAGCCTGGAATTTCTGGGTGAGGTGAGACCACTACAGGTCATTCGTTTCTGCCCATGAATCCACCATGAGCTGATCCTCTCAAATTGAGATTTGGATAGTAGAGAGGGAGCCACCTTAACAGACCTGCTGAGTAGCCTACCCTCTCCCCCTGCTGTGTGACTTAACCACTCCCCCTTGCTGAGTGGCCTACCCTCTTCCACTGCTGAGTACACTCTCTCTAGTGGTATCTTTTTCAAACTCCAGAATAGCTAGCCAACATATTTAAATTCTGCTCAGCTAAAAGTGCAACATGCCAAAGGCAGTACTGGCTAGAAGGACTCGATCTCCACAGTGCAGTTCTCCTAGTGCTCCTGCTAGGTGACATTCATGTGGTGAGCCAGAGCCAATTCCCTCCTCCCTGGATGGACAAGCCAGCAATGATAACTCACTTCCGTCCTCCCCAGCAGCTCTGAGGTACCCCAGCAACTATTTAATCTTGGGTCACCTAGCAACGTACTCTGAACTCTATCCCTGTATACCATGAAACAGCTCAAACAATCTAACCTTACTCCATCTACCATTTATTAATCTTAACCCAAAAACTGTTAAAATACTCCAGTATTATGGGATTTGGTCTGAACACATTCTCAGATTTCCTCACCACATAGACAAAATTCATAACAAAACCACTGACTATTGACAAGAAGCACCTTTCTTTCCATTCCAGTAAGACTAACCTTAATCAAGAGTGATTTTTTAATTCCGAAGTGAGTATTATAATAGCTGTGTAGTATACCCCACTCTGCAGCAAAGCATTACTGGTCTGTTCTTCTCTGCAAGCATCATCACAACATTTTTTTAAATAAAACAAACTAGCATTCATCTTATTGCTAGTGACATCTGATGCTCAGGTGTCTGTAATGTCAGCTTTTAAAATAATTTTGCTTGATAAGCTTATTTGATTCTATTTTCTCAGCAGTCACAAATGCAGCATACTTTGCCCTCCTCTTCCTATATATAATTAAATTTAACATTTAGTATTACATTTATTGGGGACATTTCTATATCTCCTCTTTGATGTTAGTTCATGAGCATTCCTCTTTAATATATTTAACCTGTAAAGTGATATAATGGATGTCTTAAAGGCCAAGCATACTGCACATGTACAGGTCATTTATTTATTTTACATTTGTTTACAAGGCTAGTCCAACTGGATACATGTCCATTTTCAGTAGAGGCCCGGGGAGTTAAGCTCCAAGCTAGGAGAATGAAATTAACACAATAACATCTAAGGATACATGAGCTAGTTAGAAACTATTAACAGTATGTATAACAGGTTATCACAGTAAAATGTACAGTGCAGAATATAGGCATAATAAAGGAATGTAAATACAATACAGTCATTATGTAAGAAGAGCAGCTACAGATAACAGCTTGTAAAGCAAATATCAACTAAAGCTAAGAATGGCGGGACTTTGCTTTAGTTATGCTCATTGCATAGCTGAAATGGCCCTTTTTGATCAGTAAAGTTGTCAAGCTAAAAAAAAAATAATAATGATGAATGAATGAATGAATTTGTGAGTTAAGCAATTAAAATGGTCCTTTTTAAAAGTATAGTTACCTAGCAAACAAAAAAATTAATGAATGAGTGAGTGAATGAATGACTGCATGAAGGAAGTAAGGATGGACAGAATAAGTTAGTAAATAAAATGATAATTTTTGATCATTTTATTTACTATCCTAACAAAGAGATGACTACGTTATTGTTTTTAGGAATGAATAACTGAATGAGTGAATTTAAGTAATAAAAAATTAATGACATTTTTAATTAATAACTAAGTAAATAAATATATAAGTAAATGAATGATTATATCATGCCTGTACTTCACATGACTACCAGCATCTTGAGATTTATACAGGCTTCCTCAAATCATCACTGCATGTACACATACCCACCTTATGTATTATATATAGCAAGTCCTTAGCACTGGTGCAAAAGAACACCTCCCTGTTGCATGCACTTTGCATTGGTCCAACCTACACATATTCCTCTTTGATTGACTAGCAGAGGATCAAGGAATGCTCTATGAGGGCTCTTTAGCTTATGTATTTGAATTGGCATTGACCTGTGCTGGTATATACAGTATTACTACAATAGTATGATGTGAATGCTATGGCACACATCACACGCTTTTATTTGATATGTTCTGTGGTGTCAGCCTATACAATTCATTCGTATCCTCTTACCTTGTTTGTATATAGCTGCACCTTAGCATATACTGTTACACTGGTTACACATCCAGATCAATATATACATTTCCGTGTGTGCCCACACTATTAAATAACTATGCTTTAGGACTATTTTAGTGTAATATATTACACAAGTAAGAATATGTTATACATTTTGTCAGCCTGCACTACTCTTTGCAACTACCTGTACAGAGAAGTAATTATCAGTTATATATATCTGATCTCAGCTATCTACTTTGGTTCATTTTCCATATGTTATAATTATTAGCATATGATATGGTAACAGTATATAATTTTGCTACCTGCTATTAACACTTAGGCAACATAAGTGTTTGCATTAATTATGTGCTGTCATGTTATTTAGTCACAGATTCATAACTACAATCATTGAATTACTTGTGGGTGTTTACACAAATTATTGTTTTGTAATTTGATGTATACTGAAAACTGACACATAGTCATGGTACTATGTGGAATTTCTGAGAGCTGAGGTTAGGCAAGTAGGTAATTTAGTTTGGCAGCTAGCACAGACAATTAAGGGTATGACCTGCTTCCTGTATTACAGGGTTTCATTTCCTCAGTCTCCATTTGCCTACTGTATGATCCCAAGGAGGTTTCTTAAGCAGGCAGTTCTATGAGACAACTGAGAAAGTGGGCCAGACTCCTTAATAGTTTCCTGACTGCAAGCCTAGTAAACTAACTGTGCTCTTATAATTGCTTAAAATCAAGTTGTAAATTGGGTAAATGAAAATGTATGAACTTTAATGAACATATATGTTGTGTTATGCTGCATTTTTTGTGCAATATTCTTTGTGCTATTAAAGCCTACTTTTGATTAAATCTGAGTAATGCATATCTGATTATAAACTGCATATTTTCATGTTTGTCTCTGGCCTGATTTCTGACTGATAATGCTGGCTGGATAATGTTAACAAACTTAAGTAAATAAATAACAGTTGGAAAATACAAATCTAAATATGTATGTTCATAAAGAAAACAAGTACTTGTACTGTTTACAAACAACCCCCACATTAAGTGGAACACATTTTATTCAGTGTAAGTATTGTTTACAGTAATAGTATCAAAAGCTACTAACTTTATTAACTTTGTTAATTAAAACATAAGATATTGAGAAAAAAATGCACAAAAATGATAAGTGAGTTTTATAACTTTTTGTAACTGTAAGTTAGGAAGGAGTGCTGCTTGTAAAAAAATATTGATTTTATTACTCAAAAGAAAGTACTTATAAATCAATTCCTAGACTGTATGACTTTACCATCAAAAATTTGAAAAAAAAAGGATAAATATAACTGAGCTAAATTAACAAATGTGTCCTACATGCATAATCATTAAATCCTATATAACCAAAAATATATTTATATGGGCATCCCTCTTAAAATAAATATAATTGTATAATTTCATTACTTTATTTATTTAGTGACATTTGTTTATTAGGAATGTACAGATGGGACAGAATCCATTTTCAACGGAGGCCTTGGGAGAAAAGTGCCACAGGATAAAAATTATAATGGTAGATTGATATCACTCACAGTAAAATATAGAATGGCAAGAAAAGATTATAAATGCCAAACAAATCTATAGAAAATATATAAGATAAATACAAAATGAGTATGAAAAGAAAAGAAAAATTGGTACTTTTGGTGGCAGAATGTAAAGCTTTCCCTCTGCAGAGTAATAAAAGAAGTGAAATATTTAGTAGAAGAAGTTAAACATTAGTATGTGAAGTTGTAGACAGTTACTGACCTATGTATGTTAATAAGAGAATCAGTAATATTGGTTTGAGACAGACTAAATAAGGGAGTTAACATAAAGAAATATGAGGACATGAACAAAGAGAAATTTATTATACTAGTGTGGTACAAGAGCAGAGGCATCACTTGGAAAGGAATATGTTTAGTAAAAGCTTAAATGAATGACTGTTAACTAATGACATGAAAAGGATCGGAATGGCATTCCAGCGTTTGGCTACACAGCTGGAATATAGGACGTGCATAGAGATTTCTTTGATTTATGAATTTTGAGTGTTTCTCAGCTGTATAAGACATACCTAGTTTTTGGGGAGTTCTTTTGATACAGTTCTGTATGTGGAGATAAAGCTTTAGAATATCAGCTAATGTTACAGCTAGAAGTTTAGTATGATAAAAAACCTCACTGTAAGTATTGCTTACAGAGGAGATTTGAATCTTTTTTTTTCATGGGTATGAGACTTAAGGAAAACTACAAGTAGCTTATTTTTTTGAAGGAGGTATTCAGCAGACATTGATTGTCAGTGAGCCCGCTTTCCCACTAAGTTACATGCATTTTTGATGATAGTCTGTAGCTGAGGTAGGCTGTCAGAGGAGCAGATAGGAGTAGAATCAGCAGCGTATTGTATAGGTGATGCCTGTTGAGAAGTTGAAAGATGTGTAAAGACTGTTTAAGAAAATGTTAAAAAGGAAAGGACCAAGGATGGAGCCTTGTGGGACACCAGAATTTACTGCCAGATAAGGAGGAGTTATATCTGTGTGACAAGTGACTCGAAAAAACATTTATCCTTAGGGACAGTAAGGCCCAGGGTGGACATCTTTGATAGATCTTGCTGTGGGATATGAAAGCATTGTATATGTCTAAAAAGAGAGACCAGAGATATATGTCATTGTCTATAGCCTTGTTGATGGTGTCTTCAAATGATACATAGGGAGTCATTGTACTATGAGCTGGTCAAAAACAATGTTGTATAGTGGTAAGCAGTTTCTCTTGGAGAATGTGATGGAGAAGTTGTTTATATATACATTTTACAATATTTTGGAGTGGGGAGAGAATTGCAATGCATTTAAAACTAGTGATTTGGTGCTTTGTCTGAGTCCAGACCCTTGTGATGGGGAATAATATGAAATTTCTTCCAGAGGGAGAGAACATAGGGCTCCTGTATAGATTGATTGATAAAGAATTGACACAGGAAAAGCAAAATAGTCACAAGCTAGATTAAGTTATTCTGTAGGAAGATTGTCTGCAGAGGGTAAGAATTGCCATAAAATTATATAGTAAATGTCTAATAAACAAGACAGAGACTGGTTTTAGTGTGAAAATAGCATTGTTTGATGAGGAAGGATATTTTGATTCTGGGGAGTCTTGAGAGGAGTTTGACGTGAGCACAGCTATACTGTCAGGGAAGTAGGAGTTGAATTTACTGACTGTTTCTAAGGGCGAGAGATTAATGAAACAGTTAGTAGCTGGTTAGTACACCAGCATAATTTTATTTTTTAATGGAGGATTAGCATGTTCTAGAATTATATCACTGATTGTTTTGAGGATCAGAGTAGTATTCTATCTTACTGATATGCAGTTGTCTGTTTTGTGAATTTGTGGAGATCTTTGTAGTATTAAAGATTCTAAGAAGATTTGCCTTTATCCCATCCTTTCCATGCCTTATCTCTGGAGTTAATTGGACTTTTACTGTGACTCTAGAGCCAGGGGGCATGGTTGGACTTTGCTTTCTTCCTTCACAATGTGGTAAGGTAATTTAGGGTATTCAAAATATGGGATTGAATGTATATACAACATCATCTTATGGTAGTGTTTTGAGAGTGGACCAGTTAAAGCATCTTAGAATGCCCATGAACACATTGCTGTTAAATTGTGAAAGTTTGTGGGTCCTACTATATAAGTGTTTTTGCAGTGGTGGGAGATGTGCCTGTGGATATATGTAGATGTTACAGCTAAGGGTCTACTACAGTTGCTTTCATTCTAGTAGCTTGCAACACACTTTATCACTGACATTTCTTTGAAAATGCAAGTGCTCTAATTCCCAGAAGTTGGATATAATTTTTCTATGTAGGCCCCCTAACAGCCAACCCTATACAACTGTATAGCCCTACTCGAGCCCTATCAATAACCCTAAAACTTCTACACAGTTTCCAGTCCAAACACTCTCTCCCTTACACTAAAACCCCTCACAGTTTCCCTAACCATAAATCTAAAATTTCAGCTACCCTCCCTAAAGTTAAATTTCCCGATCTCTCCATAGCCTTAAAACTCCTCTCCTCTCCCACTCACACTCCCTAACCCTAAAACTCCATAATCACTCTCTAACAGTAAAACTGTGTTCCTACCCCTATCCTAAAATCCCCCTCTCTCCTTCTCTCCAAACAGCTGTCACACTTACCTCACCCAAACTTGAGTAATGTGTTTGTGTACGGTAAAACAGCTGCATGGCCAAACTCATATTTGAGTCTGAGCACAAGCAGCAGCTTTTATGAGCTATAAAACACTTGAGTCCTATGTTTTGTGGCAGAGGTCTTTGAGGTTCAGGACTTAAGCACCTGTGGCAGAACCCAGTGCTAGAAGTTTGGGTGAGATTATTTAATCAAACATACCAGGAGCTGTATATTGTGCCAAAATGCAAGTGCTTAAATCAGACAAAGTCAATAAAATGTTTCATAAGTGGTGCTTGCCTCTGAAAATGGAATAGGATGTATAAAGGCAAATAGTTGAGTCATTATACAAAAAATAGACTTTGCCTTTACTCTGAGTAATAATAATCATTTTGGTGACAATTTTAAGTAGAAGAGGTGGCAGGGTGCATTTCCCCAGTTCAGGAGTGTGAGGGGCTTCCTCACCTCTCCAAAAATGAATTCAGTCATCTCTGGAATAATAATATCCTGCATCCTTTGCAATAGAGCAGACTTTGCAAATATGAATCAGTTGCACAATGCTACAGGTAACTGTTGCAATATGCTATGTTTCTTCTGTTAAATATTTGCATTTTGCCATGTGTGCAGAAAAAAAAATAAGCACTCAGTTGAATCTTAGATTATTTTGTAGCTGTTTTAATTTACATTTTAATTTGCTTCCATTTAACTTTCGGTTAGATAAGATCCTAAAGTGTGTTAGTGTTGAGGTTCAGTCTGGGAGGTTTGTTCTGCTCAAGTAATTTACTTAGAATCATGCTAAAGCCAGATGAATGCTGCTGAAATTAGCATCTGATCAACAGGCTGCAATGTGCAGGCTATTTTCATAGCCTACTCAGCTATGTAATAATTCCACTCATCACAGTTGTCTTTACTGAACAAAGGGCCTCAGTATTCAGTGGGAATGGCTGAATAAAGTGCTGTTAAACTGTCAACAGCTCTTTCCATCTGCATTTTTAATAAGGAACTGTGTAGTTCTTTCATTTACTTGATTTGATTTCATTGACAGTTGTAATGGAGTACCAATGGCTCTAGAAGGTAGCACAGTTGCTTTTGTTTCTTGGCAGATGACAAGAGTGTGTGTTATATCACTATATCAGGTGACTGGATTCATATTCCATTGCTGACACAGTAATGGAACATAAGAAGGTCACTGCACTCCTGTGGTGCTGTAGTGCTGCACTCTGATAACACATCCCTTTGCCTTCATTGTTACCTAATTTTCTAGATTTAGGGGACCTTCAGCTTATTACTAACATAGAGGATTATGATTAGGTCACCAATTTTAAATTACTTGTTATGTTCGAGACATGGATACCAAGAAATTCACCACTAGAGCAAAGCTCACAAGGTGAAACTTGGTATCCATGTCAAGAACACATAATTCAAGTTTATGATCGGTGACACAATTATAATTTTTTGTAGTGTATGGAGCTGTATCTGCTCCATGTACTTCTAGTTACAAGGAAATAAGAAAATGAAAAGTGCCAAGTGTTTTGCTGGCTTATAAACTTGTAAAACACATAGCGGACACTGTCAGAAAGGCAATGTAATGCAGTCATTACATTTCCACTTACATTTCATGCCTTTCAACTGTCTAGATTTTCATAAAATGTCGACATTATTTTGCCTCATAATTTTGGTCAGATCCTCATAAAATGTTCTGTTTTAGGACAAATCGTTGAAGATTTAAATCACTAAATAAGGGCATACATTACAATTTCAGAGTTCATATCTTTCACAAAATGCATTCGAACACATCCTGTTGTTTCAGATACTTTCCATCTGTTGAGAGGAAGTTAGGGACACATTACCAGTACGGACAGTTGGCAGAAACTAATCTTTTATTCAGCAGGTGTCATTTGCTGGTCGGTATAGAGAAATTTTATTGCCAAGCCTGAGACCCAACCTTAACAACTTTAGCAACAAAGTACTCAACATTTGCTAAGGTAGAATCTTGCTCCACTCAGGGGCTTCACTGGTTTGTCTTTTTCTGAATATCAGAATGTAATCACCATGCTCCATGCACTACAATATTATTTTATTTATCTGCTATCATAACACTAGTAATTTCCTGACCATACTAATTTAAGTGAGGCCTGTTTAACTAAATCACTTACCTCTTTACTCCAAATTCACACCATTATATCTTCGAAGAACGTGCGCTAATTTCACCTTCACATTCTATAGACAGAAGCTTAATGCTCTACTCTATGATAAAATGTTAATTTCTGAGTGAGTAAACCTAATGTTCCTAGCAGGTAAAGTCATTGATATATGCAACGTCTTCTGCCTTATGAGGACTGCAATTATTTTTACTGGTAGAAATAGTATTCTTTGAGTAGTTCACATTATTCTGTACATTCTACTGCAACATAATATTATTATTGATTGCTGAGGGGTAGGGATGGAAATGCATACAGATTTAAATGTGTAGCATTCCAAATAATCCATATGAACTGTATTATGAGCCCTCACTTCCCTTATCATGGCTCAGAGGGGAATAAATCCCAGTACTTTGACAGTTTTGGAAGCATTTTTGAACTACAATGGACGGGCAATTTATCTTGACAATAGATAACTGTCAATTGGGCAATGCAGTGGTGCTGTGGGTAGTTCTGCTGTCTCACAGCAAGATGTTCTCTGGTTTGCTTTGTGGCTAAGGTGCCTTGGGTGCAGAGTCTGTATGTCCTCCCTGTATTCATGTGGGTTCCATCTGGGTGCTCCAGTTTCCTCCCACATTCCAAAGACATGTTTCTGGAGCGTTTCTCCCCAGGCATCCGCTAAAAATCAGCTCTGTCCCAGTCTGTCTTTCCAGCTAAACAAATGTTAAATAAAAAATAAATAATTTCTCAAACCCCAGTATGATTATAAAGTCATAATAATACCAGACAGTAGCAATAGCTGTTCCTTCTAAACGAGATTTGTATTTAAGGAAAATTATGTTTATTGTCTGAAACACTGTTTCATCAATCCAAAGGAAAATTTTTATTTCATCCAGTATAACTTCTGCTGATTTAAGAAAATGATAAATAGTGTTTATGAAAGAAACTTTAACCTATGGAGCAATATATTCTGTGAGATTTCATGCTTGTGTTTAATAAAACTAATGCCATAGGCAGCAAAAATTCACAAACTGGTCATGTCTGTCCAAGCCTCAGTCATAAAATTAATCTGAATAAAATAAATTTTATTTGCTACATCCATTCTTCTGTCCATAGACCGAACACCAACTTTTGTATGTGTGTGTGTATGTGTGCATGCTGATGTATATATGTGTGTATATATATATATATATATATATATATATATATATATATATATATATATATATAGGTGTGTGTGTGTGTGTGTGTGTGTGTGTGTGTGTGTGTGTGTATGAGTGTGAATATTTATATAAAATCACTGAAGTATCTTCTTTGTTCGTAATATTTTTTAGACTATTACAACAGGTATTTTTTTCAGTTTGTATCAAAACAGATAAACTCAATGGAATCATTTCAGCTTACAATATAGCTCTTTTTTCATTTACATCACTAAATGTATTCTTCCAATCTAATGGTATGGGTAGTAATAGTTTATAATCTGAGATGTTGTATTACACTGGCAGCAAATAAAACTAAGCATTTTTATAAAACCTTGTTAGAGTTCCTGCAAAATGTTACAGTTTTATATTTCTTATTCGTATTCGTGTTTAATGAGATATCCTTTTCTTTCAAGTGAAATAATTTCTTCTGCTGCCCCTTGGGATCCATTAGACATTTAGAGCATCAATCTCAGCCATCTCTTGAAGAGATTTGGAATTAATCACTCTGATTACTGCTTTATTTACCTACTGAGGTCTACTTAGCTCTTACTTTGTTGCCGCATAAAGCATGTTATTCTCTTCAATTGAACTAGCTTTTATAAACTGCATGCATTCTCTCTAATTACTTTCCTTGATGAGAGTGGGGTTTCTAATTACTAATGTCTTTCCAGAAATTTGTCATCTGACAAACAACTTTAAAATGGCCTTTTCAGCTAATTCTATCTTAGACGGAACTTTGCAGAATTATGTTTTTTTTTAATACTGAGAGTCTGTTCTTCAATTAAATGCCGCAAACCAGGGACAGTAAATATAGTTTAATTACCTGACTTCAGAAGAGACATGGGTATTGCTCCATTGTATTTCTGGTTTGTTCTCCACTTGAAATAAATACTTTAATCCATCGCATTAGTTAGACAGTAAAATTATTATTTGCTTAGTTTTAAAAAAGATGTCTATAAATATCAATACTACAACATATATTAGAAAAGAAATATCAGTATTTCTGGAACATGCTAAACAAATTAGAAAACAAAACTTCAATAGTTTAAACATAGGAACCATAGCGAGCATATTTGTGACCATTGAACCCATGATAATCTTGTTAACTACAGAAAACATGAAACATGATGGTCCTAAAAATGTGCCCTTGCTATATTCTCTTGTGTGACTGTAACATCTTATTTAATGGAATATATTTTGCTGAAACTATTATGTTATATCAAACTTGTTAAATTTAAGGAAAGGTTAATATATGCTACAGTAAATTCAAGCTGACATGTAAATGTCTGCTAAACATTTCTCTCCATTCAGTATTTCAGATTTGTGACTTTTTTATCTTTTCAGATATTAATCACTTAACTTGGCCAGTTTCATTTAACCCTTTACTGCCTTTAGTCTTGCATGGCTCAGCACTCCACCTTATCGAATGAGGTGATCCTGTTCTGGACAGAGTTTACCTTTATCAGAGACTTCAGTCATAAGTGAATGGCAAGATTGCAAGAGCTGAGAGCCCAGCATGCCATCATTCTTTAATTTTCTTTTAAATGCTTGCTAAATATATTCCCCTTTTCTGGATGATTTGTATTAGTACATGTGCACTGATGCCTTGGATACAACACATAGATTGATTGGCAGACTTTTGCCTTTTTTGCACTGCTGCACCCTGCCTCTCTCAGGTTGTAGTTACACAATGGTCACTACTTCCTTCCCATCAGAGATGGGGACAATAATGGAATGTCACTCCTGCTCATAGCCGGCCTTAAGCATAGGCCCCTGCTCCTTCACATCTTAATCTTCTACACCTCAGGCTAACAACTGAACATGGGTCATCTGGTATTCAGTCATGGATTTACCACCGTGTTCTGTGGAGCCAGCAGGTTTCATTTTTATGCCAAAAACAAAAAAGGAAAATATAAGAACTAACTTCTGTGCGTATTTTTTATGTAATCCTTGTTAGACTGACAAGTTTCAAATGTGCATATATATATAGGTTCATAGGTTCATAGGTTCATAGGTTCATACTAGGCTATCTGCCCAAGGGCATTTATAAGCCTAAGTCTTTGGGTGATGAATCTGTCCCTCGGTGAAGCATGTTCATCAAATCTGGGTTTGACATGGCTTTGTATGTCATTGAGACCCTTTATCCTTTGGTGAGGAACTTTTGGGGCCTTTCCGATACATCATTGTACTCAATCATTGGTCTGATGTTCATGATCAGGTGGGCAATGTAGAAGGTCTTCCTAACTACTTTGTGTCAAACAAAAGGTTACTGTCAACCTGAGTCCCCAGATCCCTGATAACTTCTTCTGTGCTCAGTGGATTGCCACCTATATGTGAGACCTTTCTGAAGGATATCTGTGCTGAGCCCTCTGGGACCCCCTCTGACCCTGTGGGTTCTGTCACTTAGCCAGTTTGCCCCATCTTGTGATGTATGGGTTTACGTATGGCTGCCTTTCCCTCATCAATGGCTTTGGTGACTGAAAAAGTCAACCAGGTTTAAAAGGCATGATCTGCCTTTGACAAAGCCAAACTGGGTTGGATTCAAAGTCTGCAAGTTCCCTATGTCTTTATTTATGAGTTACATTATGATCCTCTCCATGGCTTTGCACATCAGGCTTGTCAACCTGATGGGATGCGTAACCTGAGGTGAGGCTAAGATTAAACAGCTGTCCTAACTGTCCCATGGATGCTGTGTTTTCTACAATCCTCTGGTATAGATATCTCTCCTTTCTGAACCTGTCAGCCAGTATATTGGCAATGTCTGTAGGTTCAGTATTTTCACATCATTTTGAACTAATTCTGAGCATATCTGGGAGTTTCCCAGGTTTCCCTTATGATTGTCTTTTGAGTCTTAGCGATTTTTTTCTCTCAAAATTTGCCTTGGATGATTATTAGAGAGCTCTTAGTTTTTACTTATGATGATCAAAGGTGTCTTACCTTGCTTGTTTATGGGGTACAAAGGGTTTTTTTTTGTTTGGGATTGCCTGATCCATGCAGTCCTGTAGGTGCTGGTAGAAGGCATTGATTCAGGAGACCACACTAGTTTTAGTAGTGTGGAAGTTCTTCACTGTGGTCTTTTTTATCTCAGGTAGGGGTGGGATGAGGACCTCCAGTGAGATTAGTTTATGATCTGATCTCACCAGTGAGGGGTATACTTCTGGTGTTGAACATTGTGATGCCATGTTTGTGATGATGAGGTCAAGTATGTTTTCACCTCTTGTGGGGATGGTGACTAGTTGTTCCATGGCATTTGAGTTTATGAACTCCAGGAACCTTTGGGCTAGAGTGTTTGGGCTTGAGTAGTGATCCCAGTCTATATTAGGGTAGTTGAAGTCACCTAGTATGATGGTGTTTGGAGATACATTTATCCCCTCCAGTGTTTTCAGGAAAGCTATGTGAGTTTCCTGAGTTTGAGAGGCCTGGTGGCCTGTATGCACAAACAAATGCAGCAGTTTTGCCTATGGTTAATTGCACCCTGATGGGGTCTCGATGCATCGTGCATTGCCACCAACCTTGAGGTGTGGGTGTCCTTGATGAATATGGACACCCCCTGGTATGAGGTAAAACCTGATAGTGCTGGGGTGTGCTCTCAGAGCCTGAACCAGGTTTTCACTCACAGCACAGACATCGATGTTCTCCATACTGAGAAGGTCCTCGTGCATCTTAAGGTTGAGACTTCTGGCATTGAGCAGCAGTGTTCTAGGGTGGTAGGTTTAGAATTTGAGCCTTGCCAAAAAAGGCACTGGGGGGTGGCAAGAGCACTTTGCCAATATCCAGAAGCCCAGGGTGACAGGTGCAAGCCGCAGCGTGGCTTGTCCAGCATGTCATCCCAGGCAGACAGACATTGGATCCCCTTTGAATGACACCAGTGTTCAAACCAATTATTAAAGCTGATCATCTTATCTCTGTATTGTGGCATCATTCTTGGTGAAGGTAGGATACTGCTCAAGGTCAGGGTCATACCTGCCTGGGCTACATAATCAGAGAGCTCCTCAATGTCTCTTTTCGTTTACACCAGCGTGGACAATGACTGGTACTTGTACCTGTGCTGAGAGACCTGAGTGCTTGCGTTATGTGGCGGATTCTAGCGCCCGACAGGCAGCTTACTGTGACCTTCTCCTTACTCAATCTGGTGAGCAGGATGTCAGTGTGTCTGACTATGGAGTGTGTGTCTGGCATTGTGTTTGGCCTTAGGGGCTGTGACTGTTTGGCACACTGACTGTGTGGTCTATGTGTTGCATGTGTTGTGTCCTGAGGTGGTAGTTGTTTGGGTGTCTGCTTTGGTGGCCTCTGCTGTTTTGGTATATTTTTGATCAGAGCCTCCGAGTATGTCTTTGTGTGTTTATGTGTATGATTTGAAGTTGTGATAGTACAATGTGAGACTGGGTGTGTGGTGTGTGTGGTACCCTTCTCCTCCTGTCTGGTCTTGCCAGTCTTATGTTGAGACAGCTCAGCCTCCAGTTTGGCTGTATAGTTGCATCTCTCGCATGTATTTGTGTTTTGTGGGAGAAGGAGAGGGTTGTCTGTGTACATGAGGCAATTGTAACATTGCCTCAATATTCACAGGTTCACCAGCTGAGCAGGAGAGGACACTAGCAACTGATCCCTCGACATGCTAGAAGGGATAGACGATAAAACTTAAAAAAGACTCCGGGATGTGGTGATCGAGAAGGGGTGATCGAGGGGGTTTAGGCTGGTGGGGTACTATCTATAGTAAAAGTGCTATATCAAGATGAAAAGTACTGTAGGAGCAAGTGCTAGGCTTTACAGATAGAGAATAGTCTACTTGGGAATCAAGTAGAGATGAACTTTTAGTACAGTTCAAGGAAGGCTGTTTCAAGGAAAATTTGAAGAGTGGACTTTGAATAGTTTAACCTTGATTAATGCTGCTCTTGTGTGCTCTTGTGGCAAAACTTAGCTTCGGCTAAAGCTCGCGCTTTATTATGGGGGGTTGGAAAAAAAGGAAATGACCCAAAATGGCCAATGAATAACTAATTGCTTTCTCTAAGCACTCCTCTGAGTACAAACAGGCAGCAGCTCAGTCCCCCCCACTCTCACTGAAGTGAGAAAAAACTTCCTCTGGCCACACAAAAAATGGGAACACAGGAACCAAATACAAAGCCAGGGATCAGCAAATCTGGTCTCTGGGACAAATTTGAACAAACAACAGAAAATACAGTGAATGCTTTGTTATTTGACTAAATTGCTATCAAAGGCTAGTACACTTGAGTGTATTAGCCTGTTTAAGCAAAACTTGTGCAATCAACAATTTAGCACAGAAAAACAGGAAAAACAGGTAATATAACAGCAAAATAAGCACAAACAGTGGAAAACAGCAATAAAAAAGAAAATACTTATGGAAAATACTTATAATCAAGAAAGTCGCTTTTCTGCTCTCTGCTGCCTTAGGACTCTGCAGGGGACCACAAGGAGCTATGCCAAGTTCTCTAATGCCAGAAACTTTATAGCAGGGGCTGGAAAACAGGAAATGACCCAAAATGGCCAATGAATTACTAGTTGCTGTCTCTAACCACTCCTCTGAGGACAAACAGGCAGCTCAGTACTCCCCACTCTCACTGGTGAGTAAAGAAACTTCCCTCTGGCCACACAAGAAAATGGAGGAACACAGGAACCAAATACAAAGCCCAGGGATCAGCAAATCTGGTCTCTGGGACAACTAGCTAGGAAAGTTAGGAAAGCAGAAGTATTTTTTGTTTTTATTTGAACAAACAACAGAAAATACAGTAAATGCTTTGTTATTTGACTAAATTGCTATCAAAGGCTAGTACACTTGAGTGTATTAGCCTGTTTGTTAACTTTTAAGCAAAACTTTAGCCAAGAAGTGCAATCAACAATGTAAGCACAGAAAAACAGGAAAACAGGTAATATAACAGCAAAATAAGCACAAACAGTGGTCGAAAAGCACAATTAATCGAAAACAGCAATAAAAAATGCTAGAAAATACTTATAATCAAGAAATATGTTTATTTTTTTGCCTTTTGGCTAAGATATTAAAGCAAGGGTCCATCTGCCTGAGCTGGTGGCAATGCAGGTGGATGTAGGAAATCGTAAAGCAGTTATAAAGAAGAGTGATGGAAGTTCACTGATGCATTATCCAAATTTCCCCTGTATCAACTTGGGTCACCACTAAAATTAGGCCAGTGCCTTGCTGGGACAAAACCAGTCAACAAAGGATAAATAAAGCATATAAACAAACATTTTTGCTGGCATCTCAGTTCTGAAATGCACAATCTACTGCTTGCTTCTTTAAACAACTTGTGAATGATGGGAACCAATGCAGACTGCCATCTTACTTCTCCATTTGCATGTTTTAGTGGATTATGTCGTAATGTTTTGCATGCATTAATACTTACTCCAGAATCTCACATGGAAAGGATGACATCTATAACATAAAACAGTCATAGAATCTTGAAAAAATTTAGACATTGTAAAAACAAAAGACATTTTTGCAATACATCCTGTTCACAAGATGCAATTTATTCATTTCTGACTCAGTAAAGCAACCAAATGAAGGCTAAGATGAGTGACCTGTGGTTTGTATTTTGTTAGTAGTGACAAAACAATCTTCATTTATTACTGCTATCTTCTTTGCTTTCCTAAATATCTTTGTTAAGAAGTTTACCATTTTAATCATAAAGCTTTATCATTCAGCAATCTGATGCCAACTAAGCCTTTATGGATAAGAGAAACAGTGAGTTTTGTAGTTCTACTTTTTCATCTCAGTAGAGTGGAGATGTTTTGCATAAAAATGAGAGAAATACAGCACTCCAGTGCTATCTTCCTGGCAATAATACATATTGTGGTTCAAAATAATTTAATTTTACATGTACTGATGATCCTGAGTTACTCTGAAACATAGTGACTACCATGCGTTTCCTGTTTATAATATAATAGTTTCTTTTAAGAAACTTTATGAGATACAAAAATTAATCAAGAAAAAAATGTACCATCAGTCACCCATTCCGACTGGTTTTAAACCAAAACATATTGTTTTATCTAGGTAATGGTGGTTTTCATAGTCATTAAAAGAGCATGTTAAGGTAATTGGCGCTATTCACACATAAGCACATCTCTGCCTCAATTCATAGAGGCCATTTACACTTACATGTGATGGCCTCAAATCTGTTCAAATGAAGGAATAGTGAAATGGTAAATAGAAATTATGAAAAAGTTCTTATGCTACTAAGCCATCTTCCTGCCTATTTGTGATTCATAGTCATATTTGGAAGCATTTCTGCATCTTCCACAGATATATTATAAAGGCAGAATCATATCATTTCTATTAACTTTGTAATTGGCAATCTAATCTCTCTTGCTATTAGCAATGTGTTAGCTGGTTGTCTTGGCTGACCCAAAAATGCTTGCACCAAGCTATGCCCACTGGCCAGGAACACAAAAATATAGACAGAGGACAACTCATTACAATTTTAATAATCAGGAAATCCTTTCTAGGTTTAGTGTGGACAGGAATATTGTAATGGTTTTAGTGAGCATATATGACTACAGATGAGAACTGGGGGATGATTGGCCTTCCTGTCACTCTGAATCCTAAAGTATGTATAGCCCTCAGTATACTTGTCACTCTGACCTTCCAGAGACAATCTGAGGACATAAGCACATCTATTTACCAGTGCCTCCACAGGACCAAGCCCAGATTGTTTCCTTTTATGGAGAGGCACATATCCCCAAGGTGCTTCAAGCACTAGATTGTACACATGTTGCCATTAGAGCCCTATTATATCCACAGGGTTAACGTTACCAGAAAAGAAAGTGTTACTATTCCATCAACTGCCAGGTAGTGTGTCATGCATGTTGGCCATGTGTCCTAGAAGTGCCCATGATTCCCATATCTGGCACACTGGCTCTCTCTACAGCCAGTTCTTTCATAGTAGGATGCTTTACGATAATTTTTTTGGTAGGTGTTAATTGTAATTTTTTTCCATTAATTATTCAAACTTTGTAACATGCTTTTGTTTAAAATGAAACCATTACTTTTTCTCCTTCCTTTCACATTTTTTCTGTTTTTCAGCTGATGCAGATATTCACTGGAGCCATGGCTTATGACTTCTGTGATAAATGTGACAGTAGCTGCAGAAGATAATTTTAATACAGCCCAGTTCCAGACTTGCATCATCAACCAGAGACTTTTTGGCTTGATAAAGCCCATTTCAGATGCCTGGGTAAGTCTGGGGGTATCCTTCTGTATGACCCATTTACTGTATGAAGGATGTTAACAATGTGTTACATTTTGCACAACTTGATCATGTGCCGGTCTGGTGGCAAAGTTAACCATGATATCGATGCAGCTCCCGCTGCAGGTCCTACAGTGATTGATGTTGGCCAGCCAGCAGCAGTAGCAAGGGACCACATGTGAAAGGCTTGTGCACTGCTTATGGCTGCACAGGTACAAAGGTGGCATCTGTTCCAAAACAATGGACCATAACATTCATGTTAGTGTTTCCTTTCTTACAAAAACTCATACAGTATAACTGATCCTTGCAGTGCCATGAGTTGGCAATACTGTGTAGTGCATGGTACATTGTAGTGCATGGTGCTGTGTAGTGCATGGTGCAGTGTAGTGCATGGTGTTGTGTAGTGCATGGTGCAGTGTGGTGCATGATGCTGTGTGGTGCATGGTGCAGTGTAGTGTATGGTGCTGTGTATTGCAGAGTGCAAAGTAGTGCATGGTGCAGGTGCATGGTGCTGTTTTGTGCATAGTACAGTGTAGTCATGGTGCTGTGTAGTGCATGGTGCAGTGTAGTGTATGGTGCAGTGTAGTGCATGGTGCAGTGTAGTGTATGGTGCAGTGTAGTGCATGGTGCTGTGTAGTGCATGCTACAGTGTAGTGCATGGTGCTGTTTAGTGCATGGTGCATTGTAGTGCATGGTGCTGTGTAGTGCATTATGCAGTCTAGTGCATGGTGCTATGTAGTGCATGCTGCTGTGTAGTGCACGGTGCAGGGTAGTGCTTGGTGCAGGGTAGTGCATTGTGCAGTGTCACCATTCATCAGGCATTCACTCATATCTTTAAATATTTTTGTAAGGTACAGTTAATCATATTGTTGTTTAAAAAAAGTTATGCCTGACTGTTCAGTGAGATCTATTCAGTGATTTAAAATAACATCATGCAAGAAGTATTTGCATTTATTATTTTTTAACTGTTTTGCTTATGGACTGCATAATCTTCAAAAATGGGATTTTGCTATAAAAGTGTCATTTGAGTAGTTGACTGATTTGAATTTGAAATATCGCATGTATTACAATATTTAATCTTGCATTTGCCACAATGTCATACATTGGATAGTAATGGAAGAAATGAAAAATGCATCAGTTTTTTTGTCATTTATTTTTGTATTATGTATACATACTAAACATGATGTACTTTTGCTTGTTAAAGCACTGGACATAAGATTAATTATTATGTCATACACACTAACTTGAATCTTCAGAAATATTAACATTTGTGCTTGGTTGAACTGACAACAGTGTTAGTGTTGATAGCAGGATACTCTTGTAATCTAATTTTCCAAATGTGTGTTATCCTCATAATAATTTGTATTACTTTTATTGTCTTCTGCGTATGTGTCCATTACTCAGCTGAAACTCTTGATAATGAATGGGCCAGTAATGGTGTTAAACATTGCAGTTTGTATATTATGCCCTCCTCCTTTCTTTCCAGATTATTTTCTTTTATTGGGCATTACCATTAATCAAATGAAATACATTCACATGGAATACTGGTTTACATTGAAAACAGGCGTAATCATTAATTTCCAAGAATCTGCAGTTATGTACATATTTTTTAAATCAATTAATTATTTTTTTTTTTTTTTATAAACTGCCTTTGAAATTAAACATTGACATCAGTGTACTGAAATGCATCAAAGTAAAATGCAGCGTTTAATATTTTAAGTACTTTAGGTCAAGGCCAAATATGTCATACACAACGTCTCCTAAAAATATGGTAGATGAAGGTTCATGTGATCTTGATGCTGTCTTGCTGTGATGACATGACTTACTTTGTGCATGTGATCTTATAGACACTGATTTCACAGTGCAGCAGTTTCATGTCCTGAAATGAGAGGTGCTACTATGTGTAGAATGCTGACATAGCCTGCATGGATTTTATGTGTCTGTTCCCTTACTCATTCGACTACCTTCTAGGAAGTACTTCCAGCATGATGACGATTTTTTCAAGCTTCTGTGATTTAAAAAGCTTGTTTCAGCTACAAATTGTACTTATTTTAGTGCCTGCATTTTAATAAAGCTGTTTTTGTGTTTAAATTACCTGTTTAACTGTTGTAAGCTACACTCATATGATAGCCCTTTCTGTGCAGTTAAAATGCTTTTTTTGATTATATCTGCTTTATTTTCTGAAAAAAAAACACATAAAATATTCTTGTTTTCCCACCTTTCTAAGCTAGTATAGGTTAGTGCTAAATTCAGGGCTGTGTTACAAGTTTCTGTGTTTGCCCATACCTTACTTGGATAGAAGGAAGTTTCTCTGTTCACCTGTGAGAGAGAAGAGCTTTGAGCAGCATATCTGTCCCTGGAGGAGTGGTTTCATCCCAGAAATTAGTAGTTTATTGGCCATTTTGGGCTAATTTCTATTTCTTTCATTTCCCTGTTATAAAACTCACATTTGCAAGATTTTGTGCTTGTATTCAGCTCAGCAAACTTCTGCCTGGTGCCCTGCAGAGTTCTACAGCAGCAGAGAGACAAAAGAGAGACTTTGGAGTGATTAAGTATCATTTTTCTACATTTTCTTGCTGCCTTTAGCTAATTCCACCTAAAATGCTGATTTTCCAGAGTTTCTGTGATTTAAAAAGCTTGTTTCAGCTACATATTGTACTTTTTTACTGCTGTACTTAATAAAGTTGTTTTTGTGTTTAAATTACCTGTTTAACTGTTGTAGGCTACACACTCAAGTGTGATAGCCATTTCTGTGCATTTAAAGTGTCTTTGATTGTATCTGCTATATTTTCTGAAAAAAAAAAAAACAAAACCAAAGAAAAAACTTGTTTTCTTGCCTTTCTAAGCTAGTATAGTCCAGTTTTCAGGTTTGTGCTACATTCAGGGCTTTGTTACAAGTTTCTTTGTTTGCCCATACCTTACATGGATAGAAAGGAAGTTTCTCTGTTCACCTGTGAGAGAGGGGAGCTTTGAGCAGCCTATCTCTCCCTGGAGGAGTGTTTTCAGTCCATAAATTAGTAGTTTATTGGCCATTTTGGGGTAATTTCTATCTCTTTCATTTCCCTGCTATAAAACCCACATTTGCAAGGTTTTTGTGCTTGTATACAGCTCAGCAAGCTCCTGCCTGGTGCCCTGTAGAGTTCTACAGCAGCAGAGAGACAAAAGGAGACTTTGGAGTGATTAAGTATAATTTTTCTGCATTTTCTTGCTGCCTTTAGCTAATATGCCTAAAACACCAAATTGTTCAAGTTTCTGTGATTTAAAAAGCTTGTTTCAGCTACATATTGTACTTATTTTACTGCCTGCACTTTAACAAAGTTGTTTTTGTGTTTAAATTACCTGTTTAACTGTTGTAGGTTACACACTCAAGTGTGATAGCCATTTCTGTGAATTTAAAGTGTTTTTGATTGTATCTGCTTTATTTTCTGAAAAAAACAAAAAATATATGTATACTTGTTTTCCTGCCTTTCTAAGCTAGTAGAGTCCAGTTTTCAGGTTAGATGTAAGAGGCACAAGGATGCAGACAGGCCTCTGAGGTCCACAGCAAAGGATGTTACTCAGTTATTGCCAGTTGCTGGTTCGTTGGCCGTCAGTGAGGTGCCTTTGCAGCCCCTGTCGTCCGCCTCTTTTGAACCAATTGCCTGTACCAACTCTGGTATGGAGCTGATGGGGTCTTCAGAATTGCCAGAGACTGGACCTTCAGATACTGCTCCCTCAGTTGGGTCCAGAGCCGGTAGGCAGGTACCGGCTTTTGAGGGAGTTCTCAGGCCTTTGCAGCTTCCTGTAAATGTGGATTCAGTTTTACATTCAAAGACAAAGTCTAAGGCTCCAGCTAAAGTGAAATGGCAAGCACAGGCACCTTTTGATTAGGGTCCTATTCCTCAGAGGCAGATGCTTAGGATGGCTGAAGATCTCTTAACTATGATCAGGGTTCACATCCCTCTCCTGACAAGAAGCCTAGATTACAGCCTGATTATGATTCTTCAGACCAAATTTCTGTTTCTTCTGCTTCTTCCCTTGAGCAGGATTTTTCTTTTCCTCCTTATGAGGATTCTGATGATGAAGATTCCTTTCCTTCAGCCTCTACTCCTGAGGATTATTCTTTTGGTGAAACTTTGCATGATATGAGGGTGCATTTTCACTGGGAAGGGCAGGAATTTTCTGAATCCAAGAAAAGGCTTAGGGATTTTCTTTTTCTCCCACAGCATAGGCCTCTGGCTATTCCCCCTGTATTGGACATTGTAGATGATATTTTTTTCTGAAGTTTCTCTCTCTCCTGATTCTTTTCCCCCTGCTCTGGTCAAACCAGATAGTTATTATAGGATTCCAGATTCTCACAAGTTTCTTTTTAAGAATCTTTCACCTCATCTGGAAACAATTTCTCAGGGTCCTAAGGGTGTTAAAGCGGCCACTGCTAAAAATCCTATTCCCTCTGACCGAGAGTCAAGGGCTTTGGAGAGATGGGGTAAAAAAGTTTATACTTCTGCTACATTGTCTATTAGGGCTTTGAACTGTCAATTTCATATGCTGAAGTATCAGCAATACCTTTTGTCTGTATTTAAGCAAAATATGTCAGCTGTTTCTATTGGTGTGAATAATCAGGTGTTACAGGATTTATTGCATGCTATTGAACAGGTGGGTAAACATACCCTGCATTGTGGTTTTGATTCTTTGGAAGCTTCTTGTAGGGCTGCAACAACTGGCACAGTTATTAGAAGACATGCTTGGTTAAAGGAACAAAGCTTGCCAGATCAGGTTAAAGCCAAACTTTTGGATGCCCCTTTGCAGCACGATGTTCTGTTTGGGTCCAAAGCTGAAGCGGTATTAAAAAAAATGGAGTACAAAGCCAAATCTATGCAGACGGTTAAGGATTTTCTACAGGTGCAACCTCCTAGATTTAGCAGACACTGGCCAGCTAAACCTTGGTCCTTTCTGGGCTCGGACAGGTCTCAGAGAGGCAGATTCAGGCATTCCAGAGGTAGGGGACAGGCACAGACCCATTTTAGGAATAGGCAGTGGAGTGCCCCCTCTCCCAAGGGAGGTGAAGATAAGTCTCAACCCTACCAAAAACAGTCTTTATGACTCTCCCTTTCTGGTTCCAGGGGCTCCTCTTCTGGAAGCACCTTTGGGGGGAAGGATTTCTCTTTTTTATCAAAAGTGGAGCCACATAATCCGGGGCAAATGGGCTCTGGACATAGTCTATAGAGGTTACAGATTTCATTTCCACACCTTGCCAAAACTGAATGGTTGGCCAGATCTGCCAAATCATCAGTGGGCAGAGGCGCAACGGCAGGTTCAGTCCCTCCTGGCTATGAGGGCCATAGAATTGGTACCAAATTTAGAAATAGGGCAAGGTTTTTATTCCAGACTTTTCCTGGTTCCCAGGAAAGAAAATTTGTGTAGACCAATCGTGGACCTTTCTGTACTAAACACCTTCCCAGATATACCAAAATTCAAGATGCTCACTCTGCAGCAGCTGCTGCCTATGTTTGGCAAGAACGCTTGGATGATGACTTTGGACTTAAAAGAAGCTTGCCTGCATATTCCTATAAGGCAAGAGTGCAGAAGGTATCTGCATTTCAAAGCAGGCTCAAAGCATTACCAGTTCTCTGTGCTGCCCTTTGACTTATCTACTGCGCCCAGGGTCTTTACAAAGTGCTGGCACCAGTAATGGTGTTTTTCAGACAGAAGGGGATTCAAATATACCCTTATCTGGACGACTGTCTTATTCAAGAGGACGACAAAGACACTCTACTTCAGCATCTAGCTTTTGGGCAGCATCTTCTTCAGTACCTCGGTTTCACAGTGAATCTAAAGAAATCAAATCTGGTACCCACAAAACAGATTACTTTCCTGGGTGCTCTTCTGAGTACTACAACCCAGATGGCTTCCTTGACACCAGACAAAAAAGTGCAACTGGCTTCTTCTTTCTGACACCTGGCTTCAATGAAACAGCTGACTGTAAGAAAAATTCTGCAGGCTTTGGGTTACATGGCTTCCTGCATTCTACTAATACCATATGCAAGACTGCATATGAGGAAACTGCAGTGGTACCTCTAGAGTGTATGGTCTCAGCATTACCACAGTTTGGAAACAGTGATCACGATTTTGCCCTGTCTCTAGCAAGAGTTTCTTTGGTGGGCCGAAGCCTGTTTACAGAACAAGGGGAAGCCTTTTTGTCCTCCACCGACCAACCAAGTTCTGACAACGGATGCTTCAGATTATGCCTGGGGAGCCCACATGCACGGGAGATGTCTTCAGGGTGTTTGGACAAAGGAGCAAACACAGCTGCACATAAATTTGAAGGAGATGCTAGCTGTACAGAATGCCCTGATAGCCTTCAGGGACCTTCTTCTACCAGGACAATTGTTGATACAGACAGACAACACTACAGCGATGTGGTACATAAACAGGCAGGGGGGCTTTCACTCTTACCCCCTGTGCACATTAGCCATGACTCTATGGTACACTGCTCTGACCTGCAGTGTCGACTTACAAGCGCAATTCCTGTCAGGAAAAGACAACACTCTGTCAGACACATTGAGCAGACCCATTTCGGATCAACACAAATGGATGTTGGATGTTCGGATATTCAGGATGATTATAAAGGTGTGGGGATGTCCGGACATAGATCTCTTTGCATCCCCTCAGAATAATCAACTTCCAATATTCTGCACAAGGACCTACCACAAATTAGCATGGAAAGTGGATGCTCTCTCTTTCAGTTGGAAACACCTCTCAGTATATGCTTTTCCTCCTTTTCCTCTTCTACCTCGGGTACTTCTGAAGATAAAACAGGACAGACCTCAAATGATTTTACTGGCTCTCAATTGGCCTCGGCAATTCTGGTATTCCACTCTGATAAACCTGGTTTAGGAGCCTCCCTGGATTCTGCCTCAAATCCCTCATCTACTGTCTAAACGGGATGGCCGGATACTGCACAGTCATATCAAAACTCTGAATATAGCTGCCTGGTGGATCCAGGGTCTGTAAACACCTCTACCCTTTGCAAACAGGTAATGGATGTAATCCTTGAAGCTAGACAGCCCAGCACTAGAAATTCTTATGCAGGTAAATGGAAAAAGATTTTGCTCCTGGAATCAAGTCCAGGGTGGTGATTCTGCTGTTCCGAACATTCCTCTGATTTTACAGTATCTGACAGAGTTGTTACATACGGGCCTATCTTTTTCGTCTGTTAAGCTTCATGCTTCTGCTATTTCTGCACATTACGATACAGATCCTCTGATTTTTTCTCATCCATTACTTAAACAATTTCTTAGAGGGGCTAAGAATATTCTGCCCCCTATGAGAGCTCCTGTTCCCACTTGGGATCTTAACTATGTTTTGAAGAAATTAACCTTGTCGCCTTTTAAACCTGCAGCTTCCACAGATTTGAAATTTTTGTCTTGGAAAACTGCTTTTCTTTTAGCTATTACCTCTGCTCGAAGAATTTCGGAATTGCAAGCACTCATGGCTGTGAAACCCTTCCTTATTTTTCATCAGGACAGGGTATCTCTATGGACTAATCCCACCTTTATGTCCAAGGTGGTTTCAGCAGTGGCCTTGAATCAGTATATTCATTTGCCTACCTTTTATCCTAATCCTCAAAGTGAGGAAGAAAGTCTTTTGCACTCTTTAGACGTGCACAGGCAGCTTAGTTTATACCTGGACAGGACCAAGATATTCCGGAAATCTGATCAGTTGTTTGTCGCTTATGCTCCTATTGTTCAAGGGAAAGCAAACACTAAGCAAACTGTTTCCAAGTGGATTGCCCATTGCATCAAGTTCTGTTACTCTTATCATAGCAATCCAGTTCCTGTTAATGTTAGGACTCATTCTACCTGGGCTACTGCTAGTTCAGCAGCTTTTCTTTGTGGGGTTCCTACCAAGGATATTTTGGAGGCTGCTACTTGGAGTTCTGTACATACTTTTTCTAAGCATTACAACCTCCCTCTCTATTCTAAATCCAGGGCTGGTTTTGCTTCTGCGGTTTTGCAAGGTTTTGTGACCACTCCCTCTGCTTCACCTCCAGCCACCCTTTCTTAGCTTTGGGACTCAACCCTACAGTCATGACTGCAACAGTGAGCCACGAAGGACATAGTACAGTTGTGTACTCTTACCATAAATGTAGATGTTCGAGTGTGTTCACTGTTGCAGTCTAGGTTACCCTCCCTCCTACCTCCTCTTTTGTTTTTTCTTTGAGTATTATCTGTTATGAGGTATTTTGGCTGATGAGGTTTTGGGCATGGTTTCTTTTTTAGCCTTTTCTTTCTGGGCACCTGACATCTGGGGCAAGAAAAACTGGGGAAATGGTGTCAGCTGAGGTCTTTATACCTTCTGGCGCATTGACGTCAGGATAAAAGTGACCTCAGCAGACTTTGGGACTCTGGCCAATCGGGGGCTGCTGCTGGCAGGAAGAACCCTACAGTCATGACTGCAACAGTGAACACACTCGAACATCTACATTTATGGTAAGAGTACACAACTGTACTTTTTCCTGAACTGATGTCTGCTGATACTGACAACATAACCAGCCCTGATTAAGCCAATGTCATCCTCATCTGTTTCAAAGTCATCCCTATCATTGAGGTGTATGTACTTCTCATCAGCTGTTAAAGGAATAAGTGTATGGGGTTCTTCCCAGTACTGCTACTGATAGCTGAATTCTGCTTAGCCTTTGCTCTGACATGTCCTACCATATCATTGGCCTTCATCTTTTGCTGTGTCAATGTGCAGTTCCTTCCACCAACAGCATTTATATCCATAATGCATAACCACTTGGATCCAGGACTTTGTCTTCCCAGCTAGTCTGGGACACCATTTCCAAAAAAGGTGTTTCCTGTATGTTCTAAATGCTGCCATAATGATGCTGTTCCCCTCATAGCTGAAATTATGTTTTATGTGTTTGGATCCCTCCTGCTGCAGCATGCATTAATCTAAACTAAATAAAAAGGTAATGTACTGAAGCCTGATGTACTCACACATACAGAAGTAATGTATTGAAGCCTGATGTACTTGTCAGCTAGGCAACGCAGAGAAACACACACACACACACACACACACACACACACACACACACACACACACACACACACACACTGTCAAAGGAAAATATACTTTAAAAATGATCAATACATGGTAGGTTTAGGTTAAGGCACTTTAATCTGGCAGCAAGGAGACAAAAACGTGCTAATACAGAGTTTGTCTAACTAGAATCAGGAAATGCAGGCATTTTTATGCATTTTCTAATAAGACATTGCCTACCAAGCTGACGTAGTAAATCACAAGTTTTAACATCATCATTTTGTAGTGCTTGTTTATATGATTTTCTGCTTGTACTATCAATTTTTGTGAGAAACTTCCTAAGAAAAACAATGTGGCCTTGGCTACCACCAGTTAGATATATGCAATGTTACCATTCAAGGTACTATATCTAATTTAAGCACAAAGCAAGTATAGATTGCAGTTCATTTCTCCAACAGTCCTTTGTCTGTTTTATCTCTACTTTCTGCAGCTGTGCGTGTTCTCATACTTCGAACAGAGCTAATTGTTCAAAATCATTACATTACAGAATATAATATTGTTCATTCTTTGCTTCCTGACCTAGCAGATAATCACCTGCTTCTCAAATACATTTCCAAAAGGCATAAACATGAATATTGCTGTGCTAGCAATTACTAGGTCAGAGGGCATCTTGCAAGTTTCAGAAAGCACACTGCAGTTTCAAAAGCATCTTTTAGTCTCATATGAAATTCAGCTGTATATAAAATAGTGCATATAAAATAGAATGAAAAACGTTTTAACTTATTTAGTTTCTAATTAGCATTAAGCACACACATTAATACATTTTTTTCTGACATTTCCCCCCTGTTAATACGTTTTAATTCTATTTTCAAAAGAATAAACAGTTTGCTTCTTCTCCTAACCTCTTCCATTCAGGATTTGCAGTTAAGAGAGTCATTCAGTTTAAACTTATGAAAGTGTTTCATTTTCAAAAATTCTTCAATTTCAGTACTTTGATACAAAGTCTTAGAAACTGATATATCTATAAATTATTTGATTAACTTTTTCATGCAGGGAATACCACAACAAATGCATGCTCCTAATAGGAGTAATCCCACACAAATGGCAATCAGGATGTTCATTAGGATGGAACCCCACTCCCCCAAACAAATTCTGGAAAAAGTCCATCAGAGGGTTTGGGTCTGGTTTGGTCATGGTCGACACTTGCTGGATCACCTCAAGATGGTCATTTATTTTGTGCTAGTTGTCAGGAATATACGAACAGCATTCTTCTTTGAATAAAGCGCACATACCACCTCTCGCCGCTAGGGTGAAGTCGAGAGCCATGCGGTTCTGAAGCACCACAGTTCTCATAGCATTCAGTTCATCAGTTACTAATTCGAGAGCAGAAAAAGTTGCATTGCTCATAACCTTGAGAAGTTTAGACAGTTTTCTCAGCTCCCAAATCGATTTCACTGCACCATATGCAGGGGCTATGCCTGCCAATGATATAATGGTGTCACTCAAGTCCATGTGTGTCAGTTTATCTTTGTTTTTTACGGAGTTATGGCTTCTCCATCCTGCTTCGATTCATCCTACTGGATTCTCGGGTCTCTTAATTGGACTTCTAGGTTTACTGCTGACCTCTCTGATGTTTTGAATTTTTCCCTGAGGCAAAGCTGCAGTGTGTCGTATGGCCAGAACCAGGTAACCCAAAAAACAATTGCCGGACCAATTCTCAGGTAACCATTTATATGCTTTTTTCCCACAAACAAAATAACAATTCTCTACTTTTGTATTGATATAAGCTTGCCCTGCATGAAACATTTTCTTATCAATAATAGAAAGCTGCTTTAAAAGAACAGGATTATGTTGTATCTCATCAACATTTCTATGCATTTTAGCGAAATATGCATCATAGATTATATCACAAATAGTTTTAGTCTTACTGGGTTTAATATAACATTTATAAGAAACAGTCACATTGCAATTGCTCCAACCCACCTGAATAGTGTCATTCTTGTAAAAACATACAATCCCTTTTTGTGTAACAGGTAGGTACAATGCTATTTTGTCTTGTGATTTCCCAGGTGTAGTATCAAAAATCAAGTTTTCCCAGGTCTCATTGACCCCTAGGGGGACAGCAGTCATTAATAATCCCCCATATGCTGTCGGTATAGCTGTGCAAATCCAGCAGTCCGAAACATTGAAAGTCTCAACATACACATATTTAATTGATTGGTAAGTATTAAAGTTTGGATGCCAGTCTATGAGTAATGCATCACGTTTGATCAGTTCAACGTTTGTGGCTGGGAAAAGGAAAGGCCACAACAAAAAGATCAATGTTATCAGTATAGCTATCAGAATAATCATGCAAATTTTCTGAGGTTGCTCTGCATCTCTGTTTACTCTATACCTGGTCATTTTGTTCTCGTTGTACAACAGTAACAAGGTTTTTGTCCAGTTCAAAGTTCTTAACTGATTTACAATGTGTCAAATGAATCCAGGACTCTCACGCTGCGATCTTGACTGCAGTGGGTGTCGACAGTAGTACCTGGTATGGCCCTTCCCACTTCTGAGAACTCCAGTTCTTTTTCTTTGCGACCTTCACCCAGACCCACGTGCATGGGGCTATTGCTGCCTCCAATGATCTGGTTTGTTCTTTATCTGAAACAGAATTTAACTGCAAAAGTTTGTTATTCAAAAATCGCCTCATATACTCTGCAAGTGAACTGTCAGCCTCTTGCTCTGCAGGCATGAGAGGTTTCCATTGAGGTGTATAATATGCCCTCCCAAACAGAATTTCAAAAGGAGTTAACCCTTTTGCATTTGGAACAGTTCTCATGCTCAACAGTGCCAAAGTTAGACAGTGCACCCAGTTCTTTTGTGTCTCACTAATCAATTTCCTAAGCTTGTTTTTCAAAACCCCATTATGCCTCTCTACTAATCCTGCAGATTGGGGGTGGTATGCGCAATGATTTTTCAGAGATATCCCGAAATAATGGCTGAGTTGTTGTATAGTTTGATTTACAAAGTGTGTGCCATTGTCACTATAAATCTTTTCTGGTATGTCAAATCTAGGAATAATTTCTTTAACGAGGACTTTTGCAACAGTAGCTGCATCTGGATTTTTAGTTGGAAAAGCCTCCACCCATTTGGAAAACATATCTATAATGACAAGGCAGTACTTCTTATTTTCGCATTTGTTCAGCTCTATAAAATCCATACAAATAGTATGGAACGGATACGGTGGTGTAGGGAAACTCCCCTGCTTAGGTTTCAATGCCCCTTGTGCATGATGCTTGTTACAAACATGGCATGCTGCACAAATTTTTTTTATGTAGTTTGTAAATCCATACATCATAAACACTCAATTCACTAACTGTACCATCCACCCTGTTGAGACATGGCACTGCCCATGGCTCAACAAAGCTACATATCTAAACAAGTTAGATGGCAAAATTGGTTTCTTCTCTTTGGAGATGTACAATCCCTTCTCAAGGATTGCTCCTCATTTTATCCACTTTTGTTTTTATACATTTGTAGTAAGTGTCTGCATTGTTTTTAACATTTCTAAGTCTAAATTTTCAGATGATTGTAATTCCTCACTCAAAAGAAATACTTCTGAAGCTGAAGCTGCTTGTTTTGCAGCTGTATCAGCCCTCGCATTACCTTTTGAAATTCTATCCTGTTGCTTGGTATGAGCTACGCATTTGCAAATAGCTACTTTCTGAGGTAACTGAATAGAGTCTAACAAATCTAAAATAAATTGTGCATGATTAATTGGTTTACCAGTAGATGTTATCATTCCTCTATTTTTCCACTGCTGCACAAAAACATGTACAGTAGAAAAAGCATACTGACTGTCAGTAAAAATGTTCACTTTCTTACCATTTGCCAAGGTACATGCCCTTGTTAAAGCAATCAGTTCTGCTGCTTGTGCAGATAAGTTGTGTGGTAAAGACTTTGCTTCTAAAATCTCAGTATCAGAAACTACTGCATAAACCACTAGATTCTGTCCTGTAGGACCCCTCCTGCACGAGCCATCCACATAGTATGTCTCCTCGGCATCATCCAAGGGAACATCTGTAAGATCTTTTCTAGGTAGTGTCTTTTGCTCAATCTCCTGCAGACAGCAGTGTGGTTTGCCATCTGCAGGGGTTGGGAGCAAGGTTGACGGATTCAAAGTTGTGCATCATTCAATTGTCATATGAGGTTGGCTCAACAGTATAGTCATACAGGAAAGATGTCTAGCAGGAGAAAGATATGCTACTTTTTCTTGGAGTAAAATAATCACAACTGCATGAGGCACTCTCAATGTGAGAGGGTGGAACAATACTACTGAGGCTGAAGCCTGCACTGCCATTGCAGCTGCGACTACTGCTTGTACACAGTGGGGCAAGGATCACGCCACTGGGTCTAGCTGTGATGAATAGTAAGCTATGGGGCGTTGTTTGTCCCCATGCTGTTGTGTAAACACTGATGTCATATAACCTTGCTTACAATCTACAGTTTGGAAAAATCATTTATGATAGTTTGGTAATCCTAAAACTAATGAAGAAGCTATCAGTTGTTTCAATTTGCAGAAAGCTGATTCTGCTTCTGGTGTCCACTGTAATAAATCTTGTGCTGCCATAGGCTTTTTGAATATCAAGTTGGTCAGCGGAGCAGATTCCAAAGCATAGTTTGGAATCCAACTCCGACAAAAGTTAGTAGTACCCAGGAAGGACATCATTTCCTTCTTGGTAGTTGGTTTCAGTGCTTGTAATATTGCTGTTTTTCTGCCTTCATCTAATATTCTGCCTTCTTTGGATATTACATATCCCAGGCATTTGACCTGTTTTTTCCAAAGTTGCAGTTTGTTTTTGTTTACCTTGTGTCCTTGAGTGGCTAAAAATTGTAATAATGCTATGGTATCCTCTCTGCATTCTTGCTGGGTGGGGGCTGCCAGCAGAATGTCGTCTACATAAAGTAAAATCTGACTGCCTTTCGGTGGGATAAATCCCACCAGGTTACTTTTTGGACTTTCACAATATCCCTGTGGTAGTCGCGTATATGTATACCTTTTCCCTGAAATGTAAATGCAAACCAATGTTGGCTGTCAGGGTGTACTGGTATTGAGAAAAATGCATTGCTAATATCTACCACAGAAAAATACTTTTGTTGAGGTTTCAAATCATTCAATGAAGTGTGTGGATCTGGCACCATAGGTGCCCTGGGTATAAATGCATCATTTACAGCTTGTAAATCTTGGACCATACGCCATTCTCCGTTTGCTTTCCTAACAGGAAATAAGGGTGTATTACATGGTGAATCAGGAGATTCTATCAAGACTCCTTCCTTAAGTAAGGCTGCTATTATAGGTTTGATTCCTATTTCTGCATCCTTTCTCAAGGGATACTGTCTCTTTTGAGGTCTAAATGCTGATTTTGGTGTGATAGTAACTGGTCCTGCTGTACGAATAAGTCCTACATCTGATTTCCATGTTGACCAGAGAGTCTCTGGTGTGCTTGTAAGGCTTTTTCCTCTTCCTCTAATAAGAGTGCTACTCAGCTGTCCTCACTTGCCTGTGAGTGTACAGCTGGGTGTGTCTGCATTATCCAATTTAGTTTCTGCTTTTGTATTCCCTGTTCGGAAAGTTCTAACTCTGTCTGCTTTTCCCACCTTGTGACTTTTTCTCCTAGGTCTGCCCATTTCGCATTTCTATCTTTAGTTAAACTCACATGTGGTAATCTATTAGATTTGTAAAGTTCTAGGAATTCCTGGGGCAATGAACAGCTTACTACACTGTTTCCTTCTGTGTCCCAGTACAAATTCTGTAATACTAATCTGTTAGCATGGTTTCTAAACAGTTCTTGCTCATATTCTTTATCAGGTCCTGGTCTGTTACAGTAATATAGAGTGCAATGGAACAAATGCTGTTTATCAGTGTCAAGGGAGGGGGATTTACTGATGGCTACGTTCATCAGTTCTTCGGTTACTGCCCCTGGACCAGTCGTAACTAAGTCCTGGCTGTACCAATAAAATGTTTCACCCTCCGATCGCACTACAAAAGTATCCATTTGTCGCTCTGCTTCCATACCCTGCATAATTGGAACTACAGCTATGCTAAATATCTGCATTAGGTCTCTGCCCAAGAGATTCACTGGGCATTTTGCAGAAACAACAATTTTGCTTTTCTTGGTCATCCCTGAAACTGGCTCAGTTATCGCTATGCTGTGGGAGAGTGGCTCCCGATACAGCTGTCCATTAGCTGCTTTCACTAATATGTAGTCAAGTGATTCTGAATTTTCTGGTAGTTTGTAAGGATGTATCAGGATCCGTGAAGCCCCTGAGTCACACAGGAATTTAACTTCCCTCCCCTCTACCAGAAGTGTAACTTCCGGTTTTGTGTCTGCTAAGTAGAGCTCTAGGCTCAATAATGTTAAGTCCAAAATTTCACTTTCTTCATTATCTGTGATTTCATGCACATCCTTTACCTCTTCTATCATGTCCTCTACCCCTTCTACTACATTTGCACTTGTCTTTTCTTGTTTATTCCTTTCCAGTGATTCTTGACTACCATATAGTCAATCCTCACCCTCCTTGTCTTCTGTGGTTACCTTTTTATTTTGCCTGCAATCCCTTGCTAAATGTCCCTTTTTCCCGTATTTAAAACATTCACCCCTTTTTTTCTCTCTTCAAAGTCCTCTGATCGTTTATCAGATTGTTTGTTTTCCTGGGTATTTTTCTTACCCTTCTTCCCAGTTTGTACTACAAAGACTTCTGATCCATCTTCTACTGCAAATACTTGAGTTTTCTTTTTCTTTTTGCTATTAAAATGCCTTCCGGCATGTCTTGCATATTCAAGCAATGACTGTAATCTACTTGTACGATGATCTACCATGCGCTTTGTAATAAAGCTGCTAATGGGTGCAATGCTGCCTTTCAAAAATGCATTCTTTAGCTGCTGCTCCTATGGGGAATCATGTGTTTGGTCTTCAGGTACCTGCATTCCACAATGGTTATTAAAACATTCTAATAATCTGGCATAATATCTATCAACAGTTTCACCTTCTTGTTGTATGCATTGATCAATGCAAGTCCAATCAGCCCTAGGCTTCCATTTCTCAGAGATTCGGTCTGTCAGACCTTTCACTCTGTTGTCCAGTTCTGCATTACTATGTGGGAGTGGTCTAAGCTCTGCGTCATGGGGATTCCAGTTGCCACTGATAATGTGCCAATCTGGACCTACAATTTGTCTAACTACTTTCTCTACTTCCTGTCCATTCAAATGGTAACTTAACCTCATGCCCTGTAAGTCTTCTAAGAATTTTCTAAAATTAACTTTTGGATGGGGAATTCCCTCTGTGGCTTTCCGGATGTCTTCCGGTGTCCACGGTCTATATACTAGAAGAGTTGGGTCCTGTCCTGCCTCTCCTGCCTGCAGATTTGGTACTTCTATGAGTGGACATATCTCTTCTTCACTCATAGCTTGTGAATTTTTATTAATTTTATACAATTCAATATCCCCTCTTAAGTTGCGTGCTCGAGACCTGGTCTCGATAGGATCTCTGACAAACGGTTTCAGTTTTTCAGGAACAGCTGGGTATAGCGGAGGTGGATCAGCTTGTCCACTCGCTTCATATTCTGGTAAGGGAAGTGGAGGGGGCGGAGGGGCTGTTGCTATTATCAAGTTATTGTCTTCTTTATCTAAGAACATTGCTTTTGAATTTTTAATTTTTTGTTCCCTGCGGTTTGCTTCCTCAAGCCACCTGTGTGCCTGAGGGACTCCTAATTGTCGTTGCATTTTTAGCTGACCTTTCACGTCTGTTTTATGTTGTCTAACAAGTTTAATAAGTGAAGGTTTATCTAGATTACCGTCAAATTTGTACTTATGAACCCATTTTGTATAATACCTAACATTATCAGAATGCTGTAATTGCATGTATTTCGCATCTTCGGTTAAGGGCGGGTCTCGGGAACTTTTTGTGCACTGATTTCCCATGTTGCCTTAACTAAGTTAGAAATTGTTAAGTAACCCTTTTTATCACGTGGTACCATGATTTACACCTTTTCACAGTTTATCTAGAATAACTGCCTACCTATTCTGTTTCCCTGATCTATGACAAGACAGCAATCTTTTTTGTCCCTGATCTGCACATGCAAATCTCCCTGACAAAAACAATACTGTAACAAGTCCCTGATCTAAAACAGATAAAGGTAAATTCCTCCTTACCTGAGCCTCCGTGTCTTGATCCCACCGGAACGTTGACTCGTCCTCCAATCACAGATCAGAAACAGTGGCTGGCCTCTTTTGAACGACAATTCAGTCGGAGGTCTTTCAAAGCAAAAGAACCAATGTGGCCACTTCTCCATACAGGTTCATGCCACCGGGCCCAATTCTGACCTGAGCCAGAGTGAGAGATATGTTTCTGGCTCGAAGGACCAAACTGTCAAAGGAAAAATATACTTTAAAAATGATCAATACACGGTCGGTTTAGGTTAAGGCACTTTAATCTTGCAGCAAGGAGACAAAAACGTGCTAATACAGAGTTTGTCTAACTAGAATCAGGAAATGCAGGCATTTTTATACATTGTATAATAAGACATTGCCTACCAAGCTGACGTAGTAAATCACAAGTTTTAACATCATCATTTCGTAGTGCTTGTTTATATGATTTTCTGCTTGTACTATCAATTTTTGTGAGAAACTTCCTAAGAAAAACAATGTGGCCTTGGCTACCACCGGTTAGATATATGCAATGTTACCATTCAAGGTACTATGGCTAATATGAGCACAAAGCAAGTATAGATTGCAGTTCATTTCTCCAACAGTTCTTTGTCTGTTTTATCTCTACTTTCTGCAGCTGTGCGTGTTCTCATAGTTCGAGCAGAGCTAATTGTTCAAAATCATTACATTACAGAATATAGCATTGTTCATTCTTTGCTTCCTGACCTAGCAGATAATCACCTGCTTCTCAAGTACATTTCCAAAAGGCATAAACATGAATATTGCTGTGCTAGCAATTACTAGGTCAGAGGGCATCTTGCAAGTTTCAGAAAGCACACTGCAGTTTCAAAAGCATCTTTTAGTCTCATATGAAATTCAGTTGTATATAAAATAGTGCATATAAAATAGAATGAAAAACGTGTTAACTTATTTAGTTTCTAATTAGCGTTAAGCACACACATTAATACATATTTTCTGATACACACACACACACACACACACACACACACACACACACACACACACACACACACACCTGCTTTCCTCAGAAATAAATCAAAAATGTGAATACAACACATTTATGCTGTCACAACAGCCATACTTATATGCATACAACAAATCAATTAGTATTAATCAGTCTGGCATCATCCACAAGTGCATAATAGTAATGCAAACACTTACCATTACATCGTCGCCTTATGCTGCTGCCGAGTTGAAATCTACTACCATTTTTCTGTATTTATTCTGCCATGAGTTTTCATTCACAAGACACTGTCATAAATCCTACAGTAAAGCAATATTTATCCTGACACAATACATTGTTGTAAATGCAGTGCTTCAGACTTCACTCATTAAACTTGAGTAATACTATCCTGCATAGCATAATGTTTACATGCAAAAAAAAAAAAATACTCCAAACAGTTATAGTCCACATTGTCATCAGTAGTCTTTGCACACATATTTCCTTCAGTACTGTCATGAATTACCATTAATTAATGACACTCCTGAAGTTAACTTTAATATGAAGCTACTACATTTGATAGCCATATCAAGTAAAAATACATTTTCCTCATAACAAATTGCCTACAATGGAATGCAAACTGTCTGGCAATATTTTGTAACTGTAATGCTGCTTTTATGTTACTTGAAAAACCTTAATCCTTGCCAAAAATGTTGCTGTATAACTCGACTGATCACATCTAAATATGGTGGTATTAGACCTGTCCACATAAAATCAGACTTACGTATTTACACATTTTGTATGCAACTTAGGCTGAGTTCTACTTATCTCTATGAATCACAGTAATACCTGAGTGTATATGTCAGCAGTTTCATGTAAATAGACCCCAGCTAACTGTGAACAAGATGTTCAGGGCAACACTGAGCCACCCTCATCTCAAGAATGTGAAAATTGCCTAATATATCTCAAATGTCTCTATGATAATTAAGGAAAAATAGAGTTAACAACATTTCGGTTGCAGAATGCTGAAGCCGAATCCATGCCCATGTTGTATACTCTGACACACATTATTACCTCATGCTACTCAGTTGTTTTGATTAAAAATGACTCCCACTGTAAGTGTTATTTATAACCTGAAGTGAAAAAAAATACAAGCATTACCTAGACCACTATTTAAAAAAAAGGTATGCTTTCATACCTGAGTAATGCATGACCTTGATGTCAGTTGTGGAAATAAAGGTTAAAACAGTTTCAGATCCTTCTGCAGGTGTACGACTCACTGCCTTGGTCAGCTCTGCCCACTGAGCCACCACAGGCCTCAACCTCACCCTCAACATTCCGTGGACGAAATCATCTTCACTTTCTTCCCTCCCTAATCATCACTTGTACACCCCTAATGTACTCCCTACGCATACTACCCTCTTATAAATTCATTATTTGAAAAATAGTGGGGTCTATCTCCACCAAAAACATATAACCCTGCATATCCCACCTAATCCAGCACAACTTTCTGTTTTCTTCTGTGCATCCCTCTTTGTCATGTCTCCCACTTTCCAGTTTTTTAAATAAGCAATCAGGGTTTCTACATAAGGACATCCATATAAAAAAATATATAAAACCTGTTTATATTTGAAAAGTTAATATAAATAGTGGTGTACCATTTGCCTTAAATATCTGTCAATACTTCTAATGTGCTTGCTCATATCCATGTTCACTAATAATATTCTAATACTTCTGAAATCATACAAGTATTTGAATGTTCACATAGTACTTCACACATTATTTATTTATTTTATTCGTCATTTATTTTTTGGAAAGCCTGAGTAGCATAGTATCCCATTTTTCAGCTAAGGTCCAGGGAAATGGAGATTAGACACCCACCCACTCCTCCAAAATCTGCAAGTGATGTATTTGGCATCTGTCTGGATATCTCAGTACTTAGAGGATTTGCAGATATAAGATACAGCACAGTGGGATTCCTGGAGGACTTTTTAAAATTAACTTGTTAAACTACTTCCAACACATTTGGATTAAGGAGCAAACCAGACAAAAAAAAAATCACTTGAACATAAAAACGATTAATTATTCTTTACAATCAATATGTAAAGGGACAGTGTAAGGATCAAACAATATGAAGGGAAATTCATGAGGTGAGGAAAGAAGCAAAAGCAATTGTATTTTTTTGTTGAGGCAACAAAAATGGGAACATTTAAAACTTTTACACTGGGCACAGTACGATGTTTTCCTGTTCGATTCTCAGCTAGAGCGTCTTCTGTGTGAAGACATGCGTGAATGGGCGTACCTTCGTTGAAGGTTGTGCGTCAGGGCCGGCAACTTGGCATGTAAAAATCTACTGCCAATCATTAGTGGACCAGAGTTCCACTGTGGCGACCCCTAACCGGGAAAAGCCGAAAGACACAACAACAACACTGGGCACAGCAATTACATACTCCTAAATTGTTAGTGTCAAAGCTGAGTAAGAGATTTTTTTTTTCTATCCAGGTTTTAAAAGAAAAGTGGGATACAGAAATTCTTCGATTAAGAGATCAATTAAATAATGATAACTTTCTTTGAAGAAATATATCAAAAAACTCCATAGTACCCAGCTAAGCTATGGAACTTTGCTTCCAAAATAATATGACTGTTATTTGCCCCAGGAAAGCTAGACTCTCTAAATAAATCCTAGGCCTTGAAGGAAATTAAGCAAGTTATATCTGTAATGAAAGCAGAGAAAGTACATGGCCCAGATGGCCTCCCTAGTGAAATATATTCACACTGTAATAAAGAACTTGCATTGATATTAATTAGACTCTTTCAAGATAGTCAGTTTCACTTACTCCAGTTGAAAGTAAAATCCTTGTTAATGTATTCATCAATTGATTAGGGTCGCACATAGTAATATGTAGCAAGGTTTCATTTGTGGAAAGCAGGGGATTCTAGATTTAATAAGATTGTTTCCTTCAATGTAGCATTGGGAAAATGAAGTATGCAACCCTTAGAGGTATTCTTTGTGGATTGTAAAAAGCCTTTGGCACTGTGTGATTGGAATTTATATGGAAGTTTATGAACTGTTTGGCTTACAGGTGGAGTGTATTAAAATGTTGTCAGTTTCTATATAAAGAATCACATGTGCAAGTACTGACAAACAACTTCTGCTCTAATACCTGCCCTCTATATTTAGTGGTACTTGGCAAAGTTGCCTCCTTTCCCCTTATATGTTTCTATTGATTGCAGAGGCTCTAGTATTAAATATCAGATAACAGTAGTCAACTAAGGGGATGCATCATTTTTAAAATGAAATAATCACACATTCATGGTTCACAGATGACTGTATCCTTTGCGTAACAAATCCCAACACAAACCTGGCTGAACTGTTACAGATATTAAAAAATATTTAAGGATTTATCTGGTCTGTTGAGTAATTGAAATAAAACAGTTATTTTTCCACTCTTTTCCCATCTTAATGAGATGCAAGACATTGCAGTTTTGTTGAAAGCTGACTGTCCCCAGATATATATACATCTTCGGATTACTACAACTAGAAATTACTCAAAAGTGGCTACTAGGAACTTAAGCAGCATCTTTGCCCAATATGATGAGAAGGTTGAGTACAGGAGAAACTGAATCTCCCATTATTGTAAAAATAACTACAATCAAAATATATTGGTTACCCAAGTGTCTGTTCCTGGCCGGATGTATTCCATCCTTAGCTACTCAGATCTTGACTCATAAATTCCAAACATTCTTATTATATTTTGTTTGAAATGCTAAACATCCCAGGAGAGAGAGAGAGAGAGAGAGAGAACTAATGATATTGACTATGTAAGATTAGGGTTACCAGATGTACCTACATACTGCCTAGCCACAGATGTTTCTCTTTTGTGCAAGCTAGGATAAATCCTCCATCAATATGACAAAAAGTAAAACTGCAACTAATGAAGCGTCAAAAGACTCTGCTAATTGAGAGAAAGAAGATTTGGGATCTGGGAGGTCTAAAAGATAATTTATCAGCATTCCTAACTAGTTATGGTTTGAACAGAGGACCCTTGAACATAATAATAATAGTAAGAATCCTATTTGTTAACCAGGTAAACCCACTGGATAACCAGTACATTGTCAGAGGTGGCACAGAATCAATGCCTGATAAGGTGACTTGCTCAAGGTAACACAGGAGAAAAATGAGGGCTGAGAGAATCAAACCCTGGACTGCAAAAACTGCAGATTGCAAACTTAACCTTTGCGCCAAATGCCAGTGCCATGTCAGGAAGGAATATGGGCTAAAGGTAAAGTAAAACAAAAAACAATCTTCTGGCTTAAATTGTCAAATGTCAACATTTGGTTAGATCTATTCCCTCCTTTCAGACAAATTTTGCTCACCTTACTGGAATGCAGACAAAAATATAAAGGTAATGAAGTACCCTAGTGGCAGTACCTGCAAATAACTAGAATAGACTGCAGAATTCAATAAAGAAGATGTTATTTGAATTAGTGACATGATATAACTCTACAGGGATTTTTATCACACTCCATCCCCTCTCTCTGTTATATAAGGCATTGGATAGTTGTATCCCATTGCCTTTGAAAAAGATTGCGAGCATTAGGAGATTAAGTCGAACAGACAGATGGCAAATAAAGACTTGATAAAAACTTTACATATTTTGACTAAATGGCATAATCTTTTACTTTAGCCATGTTAAAAAGTTGTACTTTTGGCACTTTACATCAAAATAACAAAAGAAAAGAAGAAAAACAGAGGGATTATAGTATAGGTGAAAATTCTTATTGTTTTAATGTTCTTTGGTCATGCGTGCAAACCCAACAATTCTGTACTAAAATACATGATGTTGCAGCCCTCTATTAGAAAGCTTAGTCCCCCTCTGAGAGCTACATATTTTGATTACTTATAGCCACATATCTCATGAATTATGATTTTGTATGGCTTATGAATATATTCACTGTTATCACTGCTGTAATATTTCAACAGAAGGAAATATTGAAAGACATTAGCAGAATACTATGTTGTTATAACCATAGACATTATAAGTAATTGATAATTGATTGAAATGTTTATCATTTCAATGAATATTGGTGTATTTTTCTATATCTGTGGCAGATACATCAAGAATATTCTTGATTTACTGATAACATACATTTATATTATATATGGAATTACTCAGTAGTTCTTTGATTTGGATATTTTTATGCATAAAATAACATAACTACAACCAATTTTCCATCATTAATTTTACCACTATATTTATCATTGAAACTATTAACTCCCTACTACTTAAAGAAATACTGGAACTGGAAGTTTATAAAGAATTTGCTGTCACATTGGACCCTTATCTATTTCTTTATTTGAATTTTATTTTTCTAACTCTTTCCAATTTAAACATTTCTTTTCTTTAGCAAAAGCAATTCTTATCAATAGAGAAACTGGATACAAATCCAACCATTCATTTTTACAACTGATCAAAACGTCTACTAAACACTGATTATCAGTGCCTAGCAAAATTAGTTAACCACTATCTGATTAATTGCGTGAAAGCGATTATTTATCTCAACCAATTTTTAGCTGGAAAATCTACATCTATGGCAAATCATATGTTCCACTTCATTCAATTATTTATTAATATATTAAAGTTTTTTGTTTTCCTTTAATATTGATTTTGTCTTTTATGTTACAGATGCCCATAGAAACTGATCCACTTCTGACTTCTTCAAGGACCTGATGTTGACAATCTTCTTCATGAAGTATGTAGCAATTCTTATCCCAACAACTACAAGGGGAATCTACTCTAGGTGTATGCTCTGTGTATGTGGCTCTGTGTATGTGGCCTCCTTTGTCTCCAGCTATGACTGTCACACTCATCCTTCCCTGGGAGCATGTCATGCAACTGAACCACTAACCAAACCTGGGTAATCTCCAATGTAGTCAGGGTTTTATCCCTCTATATTTCAGCACTGGCTTATCATGCCCAATTTGCTTTTCTTAGCATTTACGGTCATGCCTGCCTGTCTTATAGACATGAGCCTATGCTTTTGATGAGGTACAGTCTGTGTCTCTTACTGAATGATCATGTCATCCAGGTATGTAGCAGCATATTGTCAGTGAGGCATCAATGTTGTATTCATTAGGATCTGAAAGTTGGACAGTGTTCCATGTAGGCCAAATGGTGACACTCAGTACTGAAACTGATGGCATGGAATTAAAATGGCTGTTTTTTTTTTTTTTTTTTTTTATATTAAAAGATGGGGTACGTGGTCCCTGCCAATACCCCTGTGTCAATTCCAGTTTTGTCAGGTATCTGATCTTTATTAGGTTTTCTATCAACTCATCCCCCCTAGAGAAACTATTATGATATTGTGTAGATATATTCTGTTCTGGAGCTTTTTCCTCCCCCAGGACTTGAAACGGGTTCTTTTGAGCCCCCAATGGACTATCCTGGTAAACCAACTGCAATAAATAAAATAAATAAATCAGCTCTGGTCATGGAATAGCTATCAACTTTTTCATGTCATTCAATTTTCAAAAGCTGTTACTTCAGTCAGGCTTAGGAAACATCAATACTGGACACCTCCAGTCACTTTATGACTCTTCTACCACACCTGGTTTGAACCTTTTTAGAATTGTGTCTTTTACTGATTGTTTCTTTGACTATGATACTTTTTAAGGACTTAGCATAAACGTCACTCCAGGTATCATCTCTGCAGTATACTGTGTTAGTTTAGTTTTCCCAAACTTTTTTAATAACACTTTTTTTCCTTAAAAAGAAAAATAAATGTTCCATTTTTTTTTCTTGCTTTTGACAAGGGTTACCCTAACAGCACTTCGGGTAAATATTCCTTGGTATCATTTATAAACTTCATCTTGCAAGTTCTCCACATAATTTTCTACTTCTTTTTATGGTTTCAATACATGAATGTGATAGATTTAACTCAAATTTTCTAGCTCCTGGCTACTTATCTTATAGCTTGCTGAACCTATTATTTGCCTTACTTCAAATGGATAGACAATTTTTCAATTGAGGGCAATAATACCAGTACCTGACCACCTGGGTTAAATAGTCTAAGTCAGTCATTCTTATTAAAAGCTCAAAGTTGAATTTCTCTGGTTATCTACAAGTGCTCCCTTACTCTGGCATTACCATGTTTAATATATCCTGCAAACTATTGTGATCTATCACACATTTGAAAGGTGCATTTTCTTCTTCTTATGTTTTCTTAGCAATGTTGATCAGCCCTTTCAAATCCATCCTATAAAAATGTTCAAACTGGGCAAACCCAGTTGAACGTTCTGACACCTGTCTGTTTGCAAGCAGTGAGTAGATTAAGAACCAGTACCAGTTTTTACCATCCACATCATCAACTTTCAATGGCATGGATTTCAGTGTTCTATTAAATCTCTGTAGTAACAGTCTGTGGTTGGTAGATCAATGTCTTCAACTGTTTCTTCGAAAACAGTGATGCAACTGATGCAGTACCCTTGACATGAAAGGAGTGCCTTGGTCAGTATGCATCTCTTTAGGGATTCCCACTATGGAAGCTAGTAGTACCACTTCTCTGATAACAGTCTCACTATTAGCTTTGTGTAATGTCAAGCCTTTAAGAAATACTGAAAGCATAGTCCATTAGGATAATTATGCACAAATAAAAATTTCTAGATAGTTGCCTCAAAATGTCCTTTGCAATACTTTTAAGTGGCACCTCTTTGATAAGTAGTGCCATCAGGTGACTTTTGTAAGGAGAATGTGCTGCAGTTTTCTGGAATTGTGGACAGGAAACACAGTTGTCTAATATCTATTTTAATATATCAGGTAAGGAAAATCTGCCAAGTAATTTTACACTAGTTATGTATATATCCAGGTGGCCCACCAGCACAAGACTATGGCCTAGTTTCATTAACGGTATTGCAGAAGATTATGAATCTAATAGCTGATACAGAAGTTCTTTACTTGATCTGTACAGAAGGTCAGCTTTTGTCTTAAAATAGGAGTATGAAGTAATAGGAACATCATTTCACCATCCCATCCAACCTTTATTATATTTTCTTTCTTATACTACTTCAAGTATCATCTTCCAATTGTCCTTATTTAATAATCATGTGACTTACCTGTAAGTCCACTAAGTCTGAGTTACTTTGTTCAGTCACTTACCTCAAAATGGAAGGAATAGTTTCCTTCCACAAAACACCAACTCCACAGCATTTTCTACAAATCAAAGGCAAAGTGACATTCTAACCAAACATCACATTCTGACTTATTGTCTTTGCTGTCAGTACAGGTCTGTTGAGTGTTCTCTTTTCTTTTATTCTCACTATATCTTAGTTTGAGTGGATACCACCCTCTCACTTTCTTTTCCTTATAGTCACTGCCCCACCACTGCCAAGGGTATCTCAGAACAATAAATAATCCGCACTCTCCTGAATAGCTCATTTTTAGTATTCATACAAAAAAGCCATACTAAAAAACTACTGAAAAAAACAGCAAAAACATTTTATAATGATGGAATAGCAGTCAGCTGAGACAAATCTAAAAAGGTGAGTGTAGAAGAAAATATCAAATTCTCTTCAGCACATGGTAGCAGCCTATAAACGTATCTAATGAAACAATTCCCATCCCCTTCAGACTGTGTATGTATTCAGTGTTTTACACACCAATTTATCATCTGTATGTATTTTTGTTATATCTTTACTTAATCAATTTATATTAATGAGATGAGACAATAGTAGTAGAAGTAGTGAACTTAAACAAGTCTTAAGTAAAAAAATATATATATATCTATATAATTGTACATAATTACTAAGTATTCTAAAGTAATCCCAGGTCCCAGGCTCAGACGGAGGAACCAGCCGCAATAACAGGTACAATAACAATAACAATACCAACAGGTACCACAATAGAAGGTGCTTCCCTTATCTAGAACCACTCTGTTAAAGCACTGACTGAAGATGAAAAAAGTATGTTGTCCAAAGGACTTACTTTTGTACCAAGCTGCAGGAGTGAGGTTGCTCAGGTACTGATAGACCTTAAAATGTTTGTGAGGAAGCTCAACTTAAGGATACAGTTTCATGGCAAAAGTAATGACATTGAAAATAAGCCTATTGATGAAACTATAAAAAGGCCTAGCAGCTATTGTCCACCACTACATCAAACATTAGCTGCTTTCAAAGTGAAATGTGAGATGGATATCAGGAAACTCCTTACAAAACCTCCTAAGAAAAAAACTTTATAACTTAACACAGGGAGAAAGAAAAGCATTGCTTGAGCTAGGCAATGATAAATTCAGGCATGTAATGAAGGCAGACAAGGGAAGAGGTATACTTGTGACTGACACCACTAGCTACAACCTAAAGATAGAGAACATGCTGGAGGATAACAGATTTTATGAGTTATTTACCATGGATGACATAAAAAAAGCATATGATTTATGGCACACTAATCTCACCACATTATGGGAAGAAAAACTTATTACTGAAAATCTTTATAGTTATTTAAGGAGCCCGTGCCCATGTTTACCTTACTTTTTTGGAATACCAAAACCACACAAGAACAGAGAAGACCCACCTTATAGACCGGTGGTAGCAAGTGGAGGTTCCTTTACTGAAGCCACGGCCATTTACCTTGATCACTTGTTGAAACCTTTAGCAGAAAAGAATAAGTCATACATAACAGATTCAATGGATTTTTTGAGGAAAATAAAAAACATTATAGTGGAAGCTGACAGTATTTTACTAACTATTGATGTGGAATCCTTGTACACAGTGCTCCATCACAACTACTGTATAACAGCAGCTATAGAGTCTTTTAAGAAACATAATCTGGGTACACAGGCACAACTGCAAAAGTTAAGCAAGCTCATTAATCCTTCACTGGACTCCAATCTCTTTACTTTCAATGGCAAACACTACAAGCAAAACACTGGTATAGCAATAGGGGCTGCCATGGCTCCCAGCATAGTTAACATAGCCCTGGGCAAGTGGGAGGAGAACTTTGTGTTAAACAAAACAGACTACATGCAGCATATCACATGCTATTTACGTGACATCTTTATTGTGTGGGAAGGTGACACCTTGCAGCTTGGAGACACCAACAAGAAGAGAATCACCACTGATCTATTTAGAAAACCAATGAGGGTTAACTTATTACTCCACAGTAAAAGTCTACATCCTACACAATCCAAGTATCATGTAGTGAAGTCCCAGGGCTATAGATTAGCTAGAATTACCACAGAAATAGAACCATTTTTGAGAAACCTGAACAACTTAGAGAATGATTTTCTAGTGAGAGGCTAAGAAAGTCAGATGTTAATAAACATCCTGAAACCCATTATAGAACTGAAAAGGACTGAAGCACCTTCACTCAACTTCCCCAGTAGGAGAATGGTAAGAAATTCCACAGAGAATAACAAATGCAAAAATAGCTGCATCATGACATACACTTTGGATTATCACAATATGAAAAATGTTATTGAAGAAAACTTGGACATTGTCACAGGAAACCCTTTTCTGATTAACATCTTAGGTGAAGCCCCATCCTTTGTTTATAGGAAGGCCAGGAACATTAGAAGTTTTGCTGAATTTAAACCTAGACCATATGAGAGAATCACTAAAAGATGTGAAACTAATTGTACATTTTGTATATTTATACAGCAAGGTGATAGTTTTTATTGCCCTTATTTAAAGAAAATCATTAAGACCTGTGCAGAGGGTGACTCTAACACTACAAAAGTAATTTACAGGGCACAGTGCAATGAATGTGATGCATTCTATGCGGGCAAGACTAAATAAACTCAAGCATAGGATTTCATGTCATCTGTCAGAAATCCTCTCTGGATGTAAAAATAATGCACTAGCCAAACACCTTTCTCTTCATAAAAGACACAGAGGTTTTAAGTTCCAGATGGTGGATCGCATAGACATGAGTGATCCTGAAGGGAACATTCCGAATATTCTGAAGAAACATGAACCCATTGGCAATTAAAGCTGAACGCTTTTAGGAAGCCTGGACTAAACTACTACTGTTCAATTAAAAGTGTACTGGAACTTAGAAAATTGCTACAATGTTTACATGACTAACTAACTTTTATTTTATTTTATTCTACCAGTTGGTTTTAAATACCATTTTAAATCAGTTGTAATTTAAATGTATATTTTGTTTCCATCATCATACATTTTTTCTTATTATTTTTTTCTTTTTCTGGTTCTCTTTTTTCCACGTTATTCAAAATGATGTGTAATAACAATACTAACTACTTATGCAAAAATATTTTATAAATAGTTTTTAGGGTTCTTATACACAGACCTGAAGAAGTCTAGAAGGATGAAAGCGATCTTTGTTAACAATAGTTTATGAAAACAGAATATGATATTTACAATTGATTTTTTACATGCTAAGTGTATGAGTATATATTTATATATATTTTTTGATTGCCAAATGGACTAAGGTTGATATATTTCCAGCTATATCTTGGACAAAATCACAGACTTATTAATCTGCTTAATAATCTGATTAAATAAGAGGTACCACATCATTATAACATTTTATTTAAAGTACATAAGGTTTATATTATTATGACAGCTACTAAGTAGGGCAGGACCAGCTCGAATGTCACACTCATGTCACACTCATGTCACAATTTACACACAGTGCAGACTGGATTAATTGTTGACCGCAACTGAGCTGAAAATATAAGTATCTTGATTTTTTTGATTATTTTTACAGATTACTGTTTTTAAAATTTAATATATATATAGCACTTTGTCTATTCTGTATCTTTACAAATCCTTATCTGTTTAAAAACTTTCATTTGTGTCTCTAGTGCTTGCTGTCTGTAGGCTATTGTTCTAACTGAAGCCTTTCCTCTGTGTAATTATCTGTTGGCTAGTGGGGGCTGGTTCTTTTGTGTTCTTGTAAAAAAAAAAAAAAGCTGTTCTAGTACTTAAGCCCTAACTTTGATAGGGGTTCTGTCTTTACACACAGTGCAGACTGGATTAATTGTTGACCGCAACTGAGCTGAAAATATAAGTATCTTGATTTTTTTTTGATTATTTTTACAGATTACTGTTTTTAAAATCGAATATATATATATACCACTTTGTCTATTCTGTATCTTTACAAATCCTTATCTGTTTAAAAACTTTCATTTGTGTCTCTAGTGCTTGCTGTCTGTAGGCTATTGTTTAAGCCTTTTCTCTGTGTAATTATCTGTTGGCTAGTGGGGGCTGGTTCTTTTGTGTTCTTGTCAAAAAAAAAAAGCTGTTCTGGTACTTAAGCCCTAACTTTGATAGGGTTTCTGTCTTTACACACAGTGCAGACTGGATTAATTGTTGACCGCAACTGAGCTGAAAATATAAGTATCTTGATTTTTTTTTGATTATTTTTACAGATTACTGTTTTTAAAATCGAATATATATATATATACCACTTTGTCTATTCTGTATCTTTACAAATCCTTATCTGTTTAAAAACTTTCATTTGTGTCTCTAGTGCTTGCTGTCTGTAGGCTATTGTTTTAACTTAAGCCTTTTCTCTGTGTAATTATCTGTTGGCTAGTGGGGGCTGGTTCTTTTGTGTTCTTGTCAAAAAAAAAAGCTGTTCTGGTACTTAAGCCCTGACTTTGATAGGGTTTCTGTCTTTACACACAGTGCAGACTGGATTAATTGCTGAAAATATAAGTATCTTGATTTTTTTTGATTACTTTTACAGATTACTGTTTTTAAAATCGAATATATATATAGCACTTTGTCTATTCTGTATCTTTACAAATCCTTATCTGTTTAAAAACTTTCATTTGTGTCTCTAGTGCTTGCTGTCTGTAGGCTATTGTTTTAACTGAAGCCTTTTCTCTGTGTAATTATCTGTTGGCTAGTGGGGGCTGGTTCTTTTGTGTTCTTGTAAAAAAAAAAAAAGCTGTTCTGGTACTTAAGCCCTAACTTTGATAGGGTTTCTGTCTTTACACACAGTGCAGACTGGATTAATTGTTGACCGCAACTGAGCTGAAAATATAAGTATCTTGATTTTTTTTTATTATTTTTACAGATTACTGTTTTTAAAATCGAATATATATATATATAGCACTTTGTCTATTCTGTATCTTTACAAATCCTTATCTGTTTAAAAACTTTCATTTGTGTCTCTAGTGCTTGCTGTCTGTAGGCTATTTTCCCACCCTCCCTCCCTGTTGGTGTCTTGCTCTTATACTTGGTGGCTTTGCAGTTGCCCACCCCTACTGTGACACTCCTCCCAGTCTAGTGTCATTAGCTTATTCTGCCTAATACAGAGAGAACATTTGATAAGGCCTTCTGTTCCTCCTTTTTCCCATTCAAAAAGAAAAACAAACCTTTTTTTTTTCTTCCTCGCCTGAACCTCCTTGTGTTCTGACTGTGCTTCTCAAACATTTTGGAAATATACAGTATATTTCAGAGCATTTATTATAACTGTAACAGCCTTAATATTGCTACAACTCAAGTGCTCTAGGTTGCACTGCATCTGAAGTGTTTGTGTGTTTTAGCTGCTTTTCTGTATATATAGACTTTTCTGTTTCTTTTACTAAATAAGCTCTGTAAAGTTGTCTTATTGCATTCCTGCCTGTATCTCTGAGGGGTTTTTTTTTGCACTTTTAAAGTTTGTTTTTGCTTAGTTTAATTGGTAGGCTACACACTCAAGTGTGCTAACCGAATTAAAGCATTTAGTGTGTTTCTGTACCTAATTTCGGCTACATTGTAAAAAAAAAAAAAAAAAAAAATTCCTTGTTTCCCGACTTTACTGAACTAGAATAGTCCAGTCTTCAGGTATTGCTGATCTCTGGGCTGTGTCATAGTTCCTGTGTTGCCCATATCCTTATTTGGATAGGAGGAAGCTTCTTTGTTCACCAGTGAGAGTGGGGAGCTCTGAGCAGCCTATCTGTCCCTTGAGGAGTGGTTCCAGCCCAGTGACCTGTAGCTTATGGGCCATTTTGTGTCATAGTTCCTGTGTTGCCCATATCCTTATTTGGATAGGAGGAAGCTTCTTTGTTCACCAGTGAGAGTGGGGAGCTCTGAGCAGTCTATCTGTCCCTTGAAGAGTAGTTCCAGCCCAGTGACCTGTAGCTTATGGGGCGTTTTGGGCCATTTCCTATCTCTTTCTAACCCCCTGCTTTAAAGCCAGCTTTAGCGCACTTTTGCGCTTGTAATTTAAAGTTTGTCCTGTTTTTTGCATTTACCTGTTGAGGCTACACATTCAAGTGCGCTAGCCTGTGTTACATATTTACTGCATTTTCCTATTTGTTGAAAAAAAGAAAAACAAACAAAAAAAATATCCTTATTCCCCGTCTTTCCTGACCTAGAGTAGTCCAAATACAGGCTTTGCTGCATTCTGGACTTTTGGAAAGTTCCTGCATTGCCCATTTCCTTTCTTGGATAGAGGGAGGTTTCTTTGTTCACCAGTGGCAGTGGGGAACTTAGAGCAGCCTATCTATCCCTGGAGGAGTGTTCCCAGCACAAGAATCTGGTAGTCTATTGGCCGTTTTGGGCCAATTTCTAGCTCTTTCAAGTCCCCCCTGTATAAAACCCGCTTTGGCGAGGTTTTTGCACTTGTTACTACTCAGCCAAGCTTCTTTTGGTCTGGCAGAGTGGTGCTAGCAGCAGAGAGGCCAAAAGAGTGACTGCTAACCTGATAAAAGTGTTTTTTCCTGCTACTATCTGGGCGACTGTCCGATCTAGCTAAACTGCAAGTATTTCTGCTTCTTGAACTGTTTTAAACTGTTTAAAGTTGTTTTTGCACCTGCACTTTTAAAGTTTGTCTAGTTTGTTGCATTTACCTGTTGAGGCTACACACTCAAGTGTGCTAGTCTGTGTTAAATATTTATTGCATTTTCCTGCTGTTTGTTGAAAAAAAAAACAAAAAAAAAACAAATTATCCTTGTTTCCCGTCTTTCCTAACCTAGAGTAGTCCAAATACAGGCTTTGCTGTATTCTGGACTTTTGGAAAGTTCCCGTGTTGCCATTTCCTTTCTTGGATTAAGGGAGGCTTGTTTGTTCACCAGTGGCAGTGGGGAGCTTAGAGCCGCCTATCTATCCCTGGGGGAGAGTTCCCAGCACAAGAATCTGGTAGTCTATTGGCCACTTTGGGCCAATTTCTAGCTCTTTCAAATCCCCCTGTATAATACCCACTTTGGTGAGGTTTTTGCACTTGTTACTACTCAGCCAAGCTCCTTGTGGTCCTGCAGAGTGGTGCTAGCAGCAGAGAGGCTAAAAGAGTGACTGCTAACCTGATAAAAGTGTTTTTTCCTGCTACAACCTGGGCGACTGTCCGAGCTAGCTAAACTGCAAATATTTCTGCTTCTTGAACTGTTTTAAACTGTCTAAAGTTGTTTTTGCACTCGCACTTTTAAAGTTTGTCCTGTTTGTTGCATTTACTTGTTGAGGCTACACACTCAAGTGCGCTAGCCTGTGTTACATATTTATTGCAATTTCCTGCTGTTTGTTGCAAAAAAGAAAAAAAAAAAAGTTATCCTTGTTTCCTGTCTTTCCTGACCTACAGTAGTCCAAATACAGGCTTTGCTGTATTCTGGACTTTTGGAAAGTTCCTGTGTTGCCATTTCCTTTCTTGGATAGGGGGAGGCTTCTTTGTTCACCAGTGGCAGTGGGAAGCTTGGAGCAGCCGATCTGTCCCTGGAGGAGTGTTCCCAGTGCAGGAATCTGGTAGTCTGTTGGCTGTTTTGGGCCAATTTCTAGCTCTTTCAGGTCTGCCTGTATAAAACCCGGTGTAGTGTGGCTTTGCGTGATTTTGTGCATAGCGCGGCATCGAGCAGCACCGCTTATTTGGGTTTGAGCCTTGGAACTGATCTTGTTCTCATAATAAACACCCTATTCCTACGCTAAAGCCTAGCACTTGCTCACTAAAGCAATTATATAAGTCAGCACTAAAAAATTAAAAGCACTACACCCTCACAAACTCCCCTTGAGTAACTTGTTCCCCATTGGCCCTTTTTTTCAATTATAAAGGAATTCCCAATGCTATTCTATCATGTCCAAAGGTCAGTTGTCAATCTCCTCTCTGGTCCAGCTGGTGAATCTGGGAATCTCGAGGCAATGTTACAACTGCCTAATGTACACAGACAACCCTCTCCTCCTCCCAACAAATTCCAACACATGTGAGAGATGCAACCATATAGCCAAACTGGAGGCTAAGCTCTCTCAACTCAGTACTGGCGTAACCAGTCAGGAGGAGAAGGAAACCACACTCACTACAATTCCAGTCTCACATAGACCTACCACGACAGCAAATCAAACACATAAACACACAAAAACATACTTGGAGGCTCTAAATAAAAATCTGCCTAAGCAGCAGAGACCTCCGAAGCAGACACCCAAGCAACCGCTACCCCAAAACAAAACACGTGCAACACATAGCTCATAAAGCCAGTGTGCCGAACAGTCACAGCCCTTAACGCTAAACAACACAACTGATACACTTGTAATAGGTGACTCTATCATCAGGCACACTGACGTCCCTCTCACCAGGCTGAACAAGGAGAAGGTCACGGTGAGCTGCCTGTCGGGCGCTAGGATCCACCACATAACACAAGCACTCAGGTCACTCCAAGGCAAGTACAAATATGACTCAGTCATTGTCCATGCTGGTGTGAATGACCTGAGACGTACCTCCCTGGACTACATGAAAAGAGACATAGAGGAGCTCTCTGAGCATGTAGCCCAGGCCGGTATGACCCTGACCTTGAGTAGCATCTTACCCTCACCAAGAATGATGCCACAGTATGAAGACAAGATTATCAATTTCAACAATTGGCTTAAGTATTGGTGTCATTCAAAGGGGATCCAATGCCTGTCAGCCTGGGATGACATGCTCGACAAGCCACGATGCTTCGCTAGGGACAGCTTGCACCTGTCACCCCTGGGCTTCCGGATATTGGCAAAGGCTCTTGCTACCCCATAGTGCCTTTTTAGGCAAGGCTCAAAAGACAAACCCACCTCCATAGGTATCACAAGGGATAAGAAACTAAGAGTAATGCTACTCAACGCCAGAAGTCTAAACCTCAAGATGCATGCACTCGAAACTCTCCTTAGCATGGAGAACATCGATATCTGTGCAGTAACAGAAACCTGGTTCAAGGCTCTCAAGAGCTCCCCAGCACTACCAGGTTATACCTCATACCATGCTTTTCGGCCCCAAAACTTGGACCGAACCACAAAAGGAGGGGGAGTATCAATATTCCTTAATGATACCCACACCTCCAGGTTGGTGGCACAGCACGAAGCGTCAGAGACTATCCATGTGCAACTAACAGTGGGTAAAACTGCCTTCCAGTTTATAGCCTGCTACAGACCACCCTCCCAAACCCAGGAACCCCACTCGGCCTTCGTGAGAACACTGGAAAATATGAAGATCTCTCCAAACACCATTATATTGGGTGACTGCAACTACCCAACCATAGTCAGGGAGCATTACTCTAGCTCCAACACCCTAGCCCAAAGGTTCCTAGAATTTATAAACTCAAATGCTATGGAACAACTTGTTACCACTCCCACAAGAGGGGAAAACATACTGGACCTGATCATCACCAACATGGGGACTCTATGCTCCAGACCAGAAGTGTATCCCTCACTGGTAAGATCAGACAATAAACTAATCTCACTGGATATTCACATCCCGACCCCACCCCATGCCCAGAAAACCACAGTGAAAAACTTCTCTAAAGCAAATTTCACACTCCTCAAAACCGAGGTGGAATCCTTCAAAGCCCCTGGGCCTGTGGATAATACGGTCCAGACCACAAAATCCTTTATAAATGCATTCTATGAACACCTTCAGGAATGCATGGATCATGCAATCCCAAATAAAACCAAGACCCAATCCTCCAAAGGCAGACGTCCTGTCTGGTGGACCCTAGCCATAAACAAACTATACAATAGAAGGAGGAAGCTACTACATGACAGAGCAAAATCCCAAAAAGGGAAGGCATCTCTCATCAGTATTAGCAAAAAACTACGGGCACTCATAAAATCATCTAAGGCCAGCTTCGAGAGAAAAATTGCACAGGACACTAAGGATAATCACAAGGCTTTCTTTAGTTATGTTAGGAACTTGGGTGGGAATTCCCAGATATGCTCAGAATTAGTCCAAAATGACAAAAAATACACCGAACCCACAGACATTGCCAACATCCTAGCTGACAGGTTCAGCGCAAACTTCTCCCCCCCCTCCACCAATATCTATCCCAGCAGAGTGCTTCCCCCTTGACATCTCAGATGCTCAGGTAAGAACTGCCCTCTCCAAAGCAAGAAACACAGCATCAATGGGATCAGACGGTGTCCCACGCTGCGTCCTACATGAACTCCAAGAAGAGCTAAACCCAAACCTAAAACTACTGTTCAATCTCAGCCTTACTACAGGATATGTACCCAAAGAGTGGTGTACAGCAACAGTGGTCCCTCTCCACAAAGGTGGTGCCTCAACGGATCCTGGAAACTATCACCCCATAAGTCTCACTAGCTTGGTCTGCAAAGCTATGGAAAGGATCATCATGGACCTCATAAATAAAGATATTGGGGACCTACAGACACTGGATCCTACCCAGTTTGGCTTTGTTAAGGGCAGATCCTGTCTCTTAAACCTGGTAAATTTATTTGAAACAGTCACCAAGGCCATTGACAAGGGGAAGGTGGTCCACACAGCCTACCTGGACCTCGCAAAAGCCTTCCATACAATACCCCACTCGGGCATTATAGATAAGCTCACCAGCTTAAATATAAACCCCTATGTCACTTGATGGGTTGCAAACTGGCTCAAGGACAGAACCCACATGGTTAGAATAGCTGGAGCCATGTCAGACTCCAAACCAGTTACAAGTGGTGTCCCACAAGGCTCAGTCTTGGGACCTCTCTTGTTCGGTATATATTTCTCGGAGGTACAGACCAACATGGAAGGACTGTGGCTGACCAAGTTCGCAGATAACTGCAAACTGGGCACCATAATAGACTCTCCAGCTGACACAAGCATCCTCCAAAAGGGCCTCATAGAAACAGACAACTGGTGCCAGAGCCATGGCCTCAAGCTAAATGCCAAAAAGTGTATAGTCATCCCTTTTGGCAAAAACAAAGTGCCCACAAATTACCACATAGGTGGTAATCCATTAAGTACAGAAGAAGTAATTAGGGACCTGGGGACCCAAGTTGATAGCAATCTGTCATTTGACAACCAGGTGACCAAAGTTGTTAGAAAAACATTTTATATAGCCCACCAAATCATGAAGGGATTCACATCTAGATCAGGGGAGGTCATTGTGCCTCTTTACTCATCTCTCATCAGGCCCATAATTGAGTACAATGCCCCTTTTGGGATGTACCTTACCAGACACCTGCAGCAACTGGAAAGACCCCAAAAGTACCTCACCAAGAGGATCAAGGGGCTCAAACAGATGCCGTATGCTGCCTGGTTAAAGAAACTCCAGCTCTACTCAGTGGCATACCGCCTGCTCAGAGGCAATCTGTGCCTGACATATAAAGCCATGTCCAACCCGGAATTAATGGACATGCTGCACCTCAGAAAATCCAAATCCCATCGAGCTACGCGCTCGAGGGACTTAAACCTCAGCACTGAAATAAATAAGACATGCTGGAGGGACAGATACATAACCCAGAGGCTCCCTTCACTCTGGAATAAAATCCCAGTCCAGGTTAGGCAGAGTCCTTCATTAACTCTCTTCAAGAGGAATCTTGATGAGTGGATGGGAGATCGTAGGTTTACCCCGGGTATCACTTCTGTGTCACTGTTAGACAGAGGCACAGTATACTAACCTCGAAAAAGGGCATAGCAAAATTAATTTAAAATGGGTGGCGAAAGCCATACACACTCTGGCTAGGCTTATAAATGCCCTAGGGCAGATAGCCTAGTATGAACCCTTGAACCTATGAACCTAAGAAGGGATGTAAATTTAACATGTGTACCAATAACACTTTGTTTTACAACACAATAAACCACTCCCTTGCCTGATAAAAAGTATATATATATATATATATATATATATATATATATATATATATATATATATGTATATACATATATATATTTAGAAAGCTTGTGAGGAAAGTATTACTCTATTTTTGTTTTACTTGGATCGTTTGTCTGTGTACTTAATAAAGGATTTTTGACTGGAAACAGGCTGCCTGCCTTGCTTGGATTACTTTTGAATACTTAATAATTCTGTACAATTATATATTTTTATTTATTTTTTTACTTAAGACACGTTTAAAGTTCACTACTTCTACTACTATTGTCTGATCTGATTAATATATAGTGATTATCTAGAGATATATGGACTGAAAATCTTCCACACAGAGAAGTTTCTTACACTGTTTTGGTTTTGTTTTTGGACCCACTATGCTTGTTTAGTGGGTTGTTTTGAGACTTCTGGGATACCATGGAGATTACTTGTTTTTTATGTATTTTTGTTAAATAGCTGAAAACCATCTTCCTGTAATAAGATGCCTGTCATGAAATATACAATACTGTAAATATAAGTAAATACACTATCTGACTACACTGCACAGGAGCTTCAGCCAGAAACAATTTGAGATAGACTGGTGGACCATGTATCAAAGAACTAGCCTGGTTCAGTAGGAGTGGGTGGTCATCTGTCAGCTCTCTGTCTTTGAGGAGAGAGTTGTGGGACTGTTTATGTAACTCTCTCCAATGGAGGACATAGGCTGATCACACTGGGGATGAAACTGAATGGTAGAGGCAAATGATGTTGCCCACATAATGGAAAATGGCACTGCTTGCACATGTCTGCTTCAATATAGTATCTTGATTCCTGGCCAACAGGTCAATAACTCTTAATTTTCCAGTGAGCACCTAAAATTTGTTGTATAAAAAAAGAAATCAACCCTGTAAAAAAGGCACCCCCTCCATGGTGTGATGGGCACAATATGTCAACACAAGATACAGAGCTAACATATCCATAGTTGCATGTATCAGCGGATTACAGTTCAAAAACTAATAAAAGAAATACATAAATAAATACATGTTTTTTCCTGACACTAAACAAAATAAGGTTCAGAAAAAAGTTCTTATGGCACATTATAGAATTTTTCTGCCAAGCTAAAGATACCCTGACTGCCAGAACACTTACACAAAACTATTCAGTTCATAGGTGTTTAACAAGAATAAAATAACTCATGATGAATTAAAAAGAAGGAAAAAACACATCATCTGCTATATGTCATGCTGTAATTCAGATTAAACTGAAATACAAACTCTATTGTTAGAAAAAGTTGTATTAGTAGTGAGTGGATACTGAGTAACAGTATAGTACAAATGGGCCATTTTCCAATTGTGTTTGTTTTATCATCAAAATCATGTTGTTTGAAAGCATTTATGTACTAAAGCTACATCATTCAAAACAAGTATGTGCATGATGCCTGCACATAGGCTGTGGCTCTAAATGCAAATGACACTTGATACAACAGAACATTAACCCATGTGAAGTTATATAGTCAGAATCTGAAAATTGCTGTCCACTGGGAAAAAGTCATCAAAGGGATGCAGACTTTTTATTTAACTTTGCATTAAAGAACCAGGTGTTCCAGGACTGATAAACCCAAAATCTAGTCATGAGCATAAGACTGAAAGTGGAGAACTTGCAAAGTAAAATGGGTTTCATTTTTTTTAAACCATACCATTGTGGTGTACCACAGAAGTCTCTCTTCATATATAAATAGCATATCCAGACATGCATATAGATCTGTTATGTGCTATGCACTACAAGTACTGGATAAGGGAAATAAAAAAAATAAAACTGGCAGACAGTTTTCACTTACAAAAGCACTTACACAACTCAACAATTTGGCATCAGTCTTCTTTTATCATCCTTTTTGCTCCAAAGTCACTCATGCCTTGGCAAGCTGTGATACACTTAAATCTCTGTGTCTGTTCTTATTCCTTGTTTTGCCTGATAATTCTAAAAAAACATGTTGGTTTCAACATTACCAGAGCTTCTGAGATTAAAAGTGGCTATTTTTATTAGGCTGCCTTGCAGTAAAAATAGATGTAGCTATTTTTTAATATCTAAATGAGCAATCAATGAACACAAAAGGAGAGGTCACCTTGTCTGCACATTCATTCACAAGCATGAACATTTTGTGAGGTAATATTTAGACAAAGAATTGACACAACTCTCTCTTGACTAGCATAATTAAATATTCATTCTTTCAATCAGTTTATATTACTACAAGAAAATGCAGCTGAGACTCTCATATCTCATTCAACCAACAGCATCTCAGAAATGCATACTGCAATATATTAAAAGTGCTGGAATTTTAGTACAAAGAGTCACAATAGAAGATAGGCTCTCCTAAACTTCCACCTTTAAAGGCAGGTGTGCAGCCTGGTAAAAGTCAGACGAAGCAGGGTTGTTCTGTCAGTTTTCACCAGCCCATCTTTCCACAGTGTACATCAAAACAATGAAAGGTAATGCTGTCTGCCTTCCAGTAGTGGATTAGAAAAATGTGTGCAGGAAACAAAAGAACACTATACATCTTCTCATCAATGTATACAGAAAAAAATGAATGAATGCATGTATGAGCCAAGTAATGTGGATTTCAGCATTCCAAAAGCAGATGTATTATTTTGAAATAAAGATAAATGAAATGCCTACTCTCTTTAAGCATTACAATGCCTTTATCTGAGCTTAATACTACCCTTTAGCTATTGATTCTAGAAATGCTTGTCATTTCTAATGAGAATTCATAAGATGTCATATGGAGGAATATCTGTGTTTTGTATTTCTTCTTTAGAAAGACATATGGAAATTTAGGTAGCACAAACAGTACAATGTATTAGTTCCCCTACTCCAACTACAGATAAATGGTATTCTTAAATTCTTATATTAGATAGCACCTGTTTAAATGTATAATGATGAAAGAAAAATAAATGTTGCAAGTTAGGTAGCTCCACAGAATATTAAAAAAAATCTCCTAGTACTTCTACTGTGAGATGTTTAGTAAAATTTGCATTTTCTTGCTAGTCTTAAGACATCATGTGCAGCGATTAATTTCTGTAAAAACATTCAAGCTATAGGAAGCATTTGAAAAGAAATTCCGTTTAGACTTTAATCGGATTTTCTTTAACCAAACAGAAAATGCACACACACACACACACACACACACACACACACACACACACACACACACACACACACACACACACACACACACACACACACACACACTTATGCATCTTCTAGGAGTGGAGTTCAACACACAGATAACACCTGTTCATTTCCAACTTACTGTAGCAGTGTGTTGGATATCACTAGCTTTGACTAAACAGTGACAACTGAGAGATTGGGGGTAAGAGAAAGACAATATGATCCTACGTTGCTAACGTTTTCATTTAGTAAAAGAGAAAATGTTTCCCTTTTCAGGAAGTCAGGCTCCAAACCAAACCAATCAGAACATTTTTTTTCTTCTCTTCTCTTCCCTTCTCTCCTCTCCTCTCCTCTCCTCTCATCTCATCTCATCTCCTCTCCTCTCCTTTCCTTTCATCTTCTCTTCTCAGCTCTCCTCTCCTCTTCCATTCTCTTCTCTTCTCTTCTCTTCCCTTCCCTCCTCTCATCTCCTCCCATCTCCTTTCCTCTCTTCTCCTGTTCTCTTCTCTCCTCTCCTCTCCCCTTCTCTCCTCTTCTCTTCTCTCCTCTTCTCTTCTCTTCTCTTCTCTTCTCTTCTCTTCTCTTCTCTTCTCTTCTCTTCTCTTCTCTTCTCTTCTCTTCTCTTCTCTTCTCTTCTCTTCCCTTCTTGTCTTGTCCCCCACTATTCTTGTACCTCCAGACATCCCTATTATGGCAAAGCAAGTTCCCTTGGAGGAGACTAGACCTGAGAATCACCACTGCTGTGCAGAAAGGCTGGGATAATTTTATATGTGGTATTGCCTTCTTTCTTACATGCTTAGTTAATATCAAAGACGAAGAATGCAATTACATACTTTCATGAGAGGTAGTCATACGCCTAGTAGTCTATGCTGGATCAGGTTACCAGATAGGAGAGTGCTGGTAACACTACCATTGCTGATGTCTTACCTGACAACAAACACCCATGCCTAACTTCTCAAAAGAGCCTCTGGGATAATTGTCTTATCATTCTTCATACTCCACCCCATGCTGGTTCCAGTCAGGACTTCATAACCCACCCCACGCTGGTTCCAATTCTTCATACTGCAGCCCATGCTGATTCCAAATCTTCATACCCCACCACATGCTGGTTCCAATCAGGACATGAGCTGCTAATTGACTTACAAGTAATCAAAGCAAGATAATTTCCATACCTATTTTTGACATATAACATAGCCATATCTATTTTATGTTAACTAACTCATTTCATGGACACAAGGATAAACTCTTTCTAAGCACAATGTAACCTTTGAACAGCCCCGTGTGAGGACTACAACAAGAAGCTTTACTTCATTTTTATCCTTCTGATATAATTATTCTTTACAAATTAAATACAAAAAGTTAGAGGCATACATCTCAGCTACTCAGAATTTTGTTGAACTTCCCTGATTTTGCCTTACATCTTTGCCCCATCAAACACACCATTTTTCATTTTCTATTAAATTACTAAGGATTACAATCCATCAGTGATGTTATCCATTAGAGTTTCTTACATAGTATTGTTCAAAATTGTATGTTGATGCAAGAGCCTTTTGTTCTATTAACTTTTTAAATGAATTAAAGTAATGCTTAAACATTGTCCTTGATTTTGAGTCTTTGACAGCCATTATTTTTGACTTTATTCAAAATTCTTGAGCAAAGAATTTGAATGGTATGATAATATGCATTGACCTCAGTCACATTCCAAGGTGGTGCTGTTGCCATCTCTCCATGGCAGACAGGAATGCATGTTCCTGAAGATCGAAAGAAAGGTGTGCTTATAGAACCAAGCATGCAAACTGAAGAATGCAAAATAAATACTGCTACCATCTTTTAGACATTTGGGAATCCTGGATCCACTGACCCAATTACTATGAGATTATGACAATGATGTGTGAGTAGTAAAAGGACGTATTTATTATTATTATTATTTTCTTTTGTGGTGTGCAACAAGCATTTCATAGTTCATCTATCCTGTAGCATTTCCTTGCTTTGAAAATGATCTTCCATGTAGAGTATGTCTTGAGATTTCCAGTTAGTGCAGGACATTTTTTATTTATGATGCATATGTTCTGTCCTGAATTCCACTGATCTACTGTGGAGCTTTGCTTGTTTACAGTTTTGCAGATTACTTTAGAATAATTGTTTCATATTATTTTCTTGTAGTTCTTGGGTGATGAATAAAGTCATAGGGCCGAATTCACGAAACCTCCGTGTAAGAGTTAATATGTCTTACAAGGAGGCTGCAGTCTAACGGTATGACGTCAGCATGCCATGCATATTCATGAGGGCATGCTGAATCATACCCTAGGCTAACACGGTCTGTGTAGGAAAGTAGGGGGCGTGTCCGAATGCTGAGTTCTGCAAAGGGACATGCCCCCAGAAGAGTCAGAGTCCTGAAAGTAAACACCCACAAGCGAGTCCGCGGAAATGTCAAGGAACACAACACCACACATGTCCTCACAGACTATAAACCCACCTGTAATGTAAAACATAAAAATAGCAGTTTAATTTTTTTTTTATAATTTCCAAAATGTTTGCCCGTAGTTGCGCTCGTTTGCAAGGGTATGCCCTCCGCTCAGCCACAGTTAGCAGACATTGAAAAGCATATAAGGTCTAAATATGCAAATTAAGCCATGTAGCAATAGCGTAGAGGTAAGGACGTTGGCCAAAGAGAAGGTAGTCACAGTTCGAGCCCACACAACATCATTTTCCATTTTTATTTAAATAAGCATGAAACAATCCCCTGACATATATATATATATATATATATATATATATATATATATATATATACACATATATATAACTGTAATTTAAGTAAAATGTAATGAAATGGGCCATGTATTTTTGAAGAAATCCGACATAATAAAATATAAAAAAAGGATCATAATTGCCCATAGCTTAGCAAGGCTTTAGCAAGCTGAATATGGGTGCCTGTAGGTGAGCAGCGCTTTAACAAGCGTAATATGAGTGCCCATAGGTGAGCAGCACTTTAAAAAGCTTAATATGAGTGCCCGCAAGTGAGCAGTGGTTTAACAGGTTTAATATGAGTGCCCGGAGTTGAGCATCACTTTGACACGCTTAAAATGAGTGCCCGTAGTTCAGCAGCGCTTCACCCAGCATAATATGAGTGCTCATAGCTAAATGACACATTACCCAGCATAAGCCATTTGTGCGAAGCTGCACAGCGCGCCAACCAGCTTACCGTCGGGCAACATTGGGCAAGCTGTAGCAAAGCCGCCTTTACACAGACACACCTCCTAGCCTGTCTAGGCAGTAGTAAAATAAAAAAGCAATGCCCAGGGACGAACTTGGGATACTGTGCCCCATAGTCAAAGTACTGAACCACTAAGCCATGAAAGTTGTACTGAGAAATGCAGTATTAGCATATATATAGGAATGAATGGAAATAGAAGCATGACAAAGTAGGTTTTTTTAAGCTAAGTATCCAAAACGGCCAATCACAGATAAGTGCGGGAAAACCGGCATATATAAGCCCCATAGGCAGGAATACACAGCATAACTAATTGTGGTACCCATTTGCAGTCAGGATGGCAGGTGCAGGAGAGGGAAGTTGCTTTAGAGCACAAAGGTGGGGTATTGAGGAGTCAAAATATATGGTTTGGCTCCTAGTCCATGATCATGAAGCACAACTCATGCAGGGCCAGATTCACTGGGGTGCGTACAAGGCAGAGGCGTGGAACCAGTTGGCACATGATCACACCAGTGCCACAGGCATTCCGAGGACTGGTGAACAGGTCCGTCACCACCATGCAGACCTGAAGCGACGGAAGGAGGACCAACTAAACCGCTGGATCCAGGAGGCCCGCCAAATGCCCAATGCCCCACTACTGAGTAAGTATCCATGTAATTAAGTATGTAAGAAATACTATCCTAGCCTATAGTATGGAGACGTGTGTTCCAATATTACTTCCTTTATATTACAGCTGCAGGTGTTCGTTCCGTGAATCAGCGAGCCTATGCTGATAGACTGCTGAGGTTGCTCCACCAGGCAGGTTAGTAATTATTCAGCTGGTATTGTCATAGAATATAAGTGAGACAGATTGTAAAAGAGTTTGGTGTTGTAACTTACTAATAAAGGTCAAATAAGCCTAGAAGAAAGATTCTGCTAGCATTGTAAGATTAGATAATTGATGCAACCTGGAAAAGAGTGTAATGGAATCCAGTAATAAAGATTAAACAAGTCTCAAATAGAGTTTCCACCTGTATTGTAATATCAGATAACTGTTGCAGCCAGAAAATGAGTGGTAATCAATCAACAAAGGATAGACAGGTGTCAAATGCATCCTTGTAAATTCTGCCATATGAAATAAGTGAGTCAGCTTGAAAGGGTTGTTGTAAACCAGTAATACATGTTAATAAAGCCTAGAATTAAGTACCATTCTGAAATGTAAATATTAAGTAATTGAGGGAGTGTGAGAAAGACAGATTGAAGCTGCCAAGAAAGCTGTAATAAGTCTGGAATAAAGGTATACTGCAGTCACTACATAATGAAATGAATGAGACAGCCACAACCAAAGAGTGTAATGTGTTAAATAAAATACAGAACATGGTCTGTGTCTGTCCCACAAATTGGATATGTTGCTGTACCCTTGCATTATGGAAATAGTATGGTTGTATGAAATGCTGAACATCCACAGTTGTCTAGACCCATACAAATCAAATGTAGCAGGATGCTGTACCTGAACACAGTCAGATATGAACATATATGAAAAAAAATGGAATGTATATTAATGTAGTAGTAACATCCCCATCACCAACATTCCTAAGGTTACGTACAGGAAACTGTACTAATACATGTAGGGGATATATATCTGCATCTACTAGGAGTGCACAGTATATATATATAGCTAGTTTTAGTTGTTAATGTAAAATTTCTCCACCTTACCCTATTTTCACAAATGATGCCATTCCACACCAAACCGGGTATGTGTATTCACAATTAATTCCCATGGACATTTGTCCTGTTGGTTCATACATATCTGCATGTACGTTAATGCATGTGCTCCGTTCACATATCCAAACCTGATGGCCTGTTGCCTCCAATCAACCCTGCATGCTGTTGGAATGTGCACTGTTGTTCTAAATATGCATGTGTTATGCTTGCTGCTCAATGTTCAGAATTCATGGGTGTTTGGTTAATGGGAATACTGATGCATGCTGTTACAACTAATTTTGAATGGTGTTGTTTGTTACTAACCCAAAATGCCATAAAATACTGCTAAACATAGGACAACAGGGAAGGCGGGTTCCAGCGGACCCACCTCTCCCACCTCAGCTGGCAAGTACACCTGGCACCAGTGCCCAGGCCGGGACCTCCTCCTCCAGTGGCCCTGTGCCAACTTCGAGTGGAAGCACTGCAGGGGATGGGGCTCTTCCCCACTCTGCAAACGTGGCCGGAGGAGAGTCTCCTCTCACCCTCCATAGGGTCCTGTCTGTGGTGCGTAGTGAGATCAGGCATTCTGTGACTGATCCCCTACGCCAGCTTGAGGCAAGGGTGGCGCAACTCACAGGTGTGCCTGCCCATCCTATCCAGCCCCCAGCACAGCCCTGGCCTGGGCTGTGAAGGCGCAGTGGTAACTGCCTATGGGTGGGGATTTCAGTTCCACTGTTGCCATCTGTGGGCTCATGGGCTTGCTATATCCAAACATCCGTCCCCTTCATTTGTGTTTACCCCCCACATGTGGCATACTCCGCCCCTGTATGCATCTTGTTTGTCTTGTCTGTTAACCTCCCCAACCTACCTCCCCAAATATACCTACTTCCTGTACCTCACATTCCACTCTCACCTGAAAATAAAATAAAAAAGGGCACTCTGTTCCCAGAAAAAAATTACGCCTCATACATAGCTTCCCAATTCGCACACATGTCCACTGGACATGTAAACTGATAATTCTAATTGGCAGTACAACATATTTTGTTGTCCTCACCCCTCTCTCAGGGGTGGAAGTTTCAGATTTCACACCAAATTTCACACATATGCACAGCTGTTGCTGATAAAGAAATGGGCAGTTATGGGCCTTCCCTACATAGGTTCATAGGTTGGTACTAGGCTATCAGCCCTAGGGCCTATACAAGCCTAGCCATAACAATTCCCTGGCTATTTCTTCCCACATTATTTACTTCCCTGGACCCCTGTCTAGCAGGGCGAATGACGTGATCCCTGGGGTGAATTTCCTTTCTCCCATCAAATCGTCAAGGTTCCTTTTGAAGAGGGCCAAAGAGGCACTCTGCTTGACATGTATGGACAATCTGTTCCAGCATCTGGGGAGTCTCTGGGTCAGGAACCTATCCCTCGAGCATGTTTTGTTTATTGTGATGACAAGGTTTAGATCCCTGGAGCATGTGGCTCTGAGGGATTGGGATTTCTTTAAGTGTAGCATGTCCAACAGCTCTGGGTTTGACATGGCCTTGTATGTTAAGCAAAGATCGCCTCTGAGTAGACGATATGCGACAGAGTATAGCTGGAGTTTTTTAAGGCGGTCAGTGTAGGGCATCTGCTTTAGGCCTGTGATTCTTTTAGTGAGGTATTTCTGTGGCCTTTCCAGTTGTTGCAGATGTCTTGAGGGGTACATACCAAATGGAGCATTGTATTCTATAATTGGTCTAATGAGGGATGAGTACAGTGGGACAATGACCTCCTTTTTTCTGGATGAAAAGCCCTTAGTGATGAGGTGTGCCACATAGAAGGATTTCCTGACTGTTGTGGTGACGTGGTTATCGAAGGTGAGACCACTGTACACCTGTGTCCCTAAGTCTCTTATCAAACTTTTGGAGTTTAGTGTACTGCCACCTATATGGTAATTCACGGATACATGTTTTTCCCAGAGGGGATAACTATACATTTCTTGGCATTGAGCTTGAGCCCATGGCTCTGGCACCAAGCATCTGTTTCTGTAAAGCCCTTTTGTAGAGTATCCACATCATTTGAGGATTCAATAATGGCTCCCAGTTTGCAGTCATCTGCAAACTTTGTTATCCAGAGTCCCTTAGTGTTGGCTTGTACTTCAGAGAAGTAGATGCCAAACAAGAGCAGTCCCAGGACTGAACCCTGAGGTACTCCACTTGTCACTTGTCTGGACCTGGATTTGGAGTCTGCTACTTTTACAGTGTGGGTTCTATCAGTAAGCCAGTTAGCAACCCATCCTTCCTGCACATCCCGAGCTTGTTTTCCTACTGTCCTACCCTCTTTGTGCCCCCTTTTTCACCACTTTCCTATCTCTCCATTTTCTTTTCTTTAAAAGAAATTAGCGTTGGTGTTAGCAAGAGTAAGCACTTTTAAGCA